>NC_085866.1:53664091-53841591 GCF_034702125.1 Engraulis encrasicolus
CGCACACATACACACACACACACACACACACACACACACACACACACACACACACACACACACACACACACACACACACACACACACACACACACACACACACACACACACACACACACACACACACACACACACACATTTTATGCACTTTATTTGATTCCACATTACAAGTTAAAACCAATAGGAACCAAATATGATGAATAATCCAACAACTATTTTGACCAAAAGACACATCTTGTTATGGAAATGCATCATTAAGGATACAGGAAACATCTTCTCTTCCAGATGAACATGCTCCCTATAACGCATTTACACATTCTCTTGCACACTCCACACACACACACACACATGCAATCACACACACTCACGCACACAGACTCCCACGCATTCCCACCTACGGTACGGTATACCTAACCCCCCGTGTGGAGTTGAGTTGTTTGTAAGAGAGAACCTGGGTGACATCATATGATCTCATGGGTAAGGCAGTCGGTGCTGAGACGCAGGCTTGTGCCGACAGGCTGCCTCGTACCGCTCGCTGCACTCAAACCCTCTCTCTCTCTGGATCAGCACACATGGACGACCCGGGGCTCTAGGCAGGCAGGAAGGGGAGCAGGCAGGCGAGGCAGCCCAGAGGAAGTGGAGCGAGGTCGGGTCGGGTCGGGTGACAAATGGACCCCCTCAAGCTGCTAATGGACCCTTTATCACGTGACGTCAGACCTCTCAGAGCGACCGCTAAACATTTTAATGCATTCGAAGCAGGTCAAGTTGCATCGTGTGTTATATAAACAAGATGCCACTTTTTTTGTTTGAAACCAGTAGTCACTTGTCCCGATGTGCTTCAAACGGAACTTGTCTGACATCGTTGTGAAGGGGCTAATAGACCCAGAATAGGCAATACAGGGAGGGTTTACTCTATATCTTATAACATGACAAATACTATAGGCTACCACACCACTGATGATTACATACTGTATCTTCTATACTGAGCATACTCTAAACCAGTGGCTTTCAACCTTTTTTGTACATACATCCCCCGGATGCCCTATTGACCTCATCATAAGCCTGCCTCCCCCCTTAAAAAAATAAAATATATTAATGCCCCCCAATGGCAACTAGCACCAACCCCTCTCAGCTGTCTACCACTGAACGCCCCCCAATGGCTCCCTAATGCCCTATGGGGGGCTGTAGAGCCCCCATTGAAAAACATTACTCTCTAAACAATGAGTGCTATTTTTGATTAATTCAACAGATATGCTAGCCTCTGTCATAACTGTATAGAGTACATAGTACGGGGGTCACGCTTTCAAACTTTTACATTTAACAAGTGAAAACTATTAACATCTATTGTTACGTCAACAACATTTATGGCAGGGGGTTAATATCCTTTGTATTTATTGCCCTTACGGTAATTTCCAATTGGGCTGGGTCCCCCACACCATACAGTAACTGCCCCATTTTACCTGATCGCTCAATTAGGCCTACCTGTCACCCTATATCAGTTACCATGACATTCCTTATCCCAAAGAGAAATTCAGGAGGGACCATTTAAGTTACTAATAATAATGGAGGTAGCCTATCACTCCGAATAACATGACAACCGTAGGCCTACCAATAGCCTACCACTTCTCAATACTGGTCACACAGTGAGCTTTAGTTTTGATCAATACAGGATGGTGTGTTGGGAAGGAGGACCACTATCCTACTACTACTACTACTAATGCTAAGACACTGTGAGCTAAACAATGAATGGTATTTTTGATGAACGCAGCAGATGTACAGGCTATGTCATAATTGGGGAATTTTTGATGGCCGTTTATTTGCCAAGCTGGCATTAGTGTCCATGGCAACAGCAGCACTTCCATTTCCTGTCGAAAGCCTCTGTTTTGGCCCTACATGCCAAGTCATCAGATCCCTTGAGGGTGGAATTGCAAAACATTGTATCGGTTCTCCCTATCACTTTCTTATTCTTCATTTTTCTTTCTTGAGTACACAAACAATGACTTCTGACCCAATTTTTCACACCATTAGCCCTAGAAATAATTAAATATTTCTCAAGACTGTTCTCCGCAACATATCGTGACTGTATATTAACTTTGCTCACACGGAGTGAGTCATTCCAATCCACCGTTTGACCAAGTGATTAGGCCTTGAAAAAATAATGATACATTCATAGACTGTTCTCGGCAACATGTCCATACAATATATCAACTTTGCTGGTGCACAATGTGTCTTACTACCGTTTTAAAACCAAAACATTATTTTGAAAATGATGTGTGGTTATCTAGATTATACCAGCTCCCCTGACAATGGTATTTTCACGGCCAGTGGTCACGGATTGGTAGCTGCAGGATCAGATTAGGGCACCTTGTTTGTGTTCTGGGTTGCTAGGAGATGTTTAGATGAAGTGGCTGATGAGGCATCGTGGTGGTGGCAGGACAGGAAGCCATGTGGGCAGCGGTAGGCACTGCAGAGCGAGCCAGGGCTGGACTGGTCATCTGGCATACAGGGCACTTTCCCAGTGGCTGAGACTAGCCCACCATGTAAGTAGATGTGGTGACCCATTGGTCAAACTTTGATATTGACGGTGAACTGATCCAATTATAATTAAAAACTAATAATTTATAATAGCACAAAAACTGGTCGACTATAAAAATGCCCGGGCCATATTTGTGGTCCCTGTCCAGCCTTGGAGCTTTCATTCCTGCTAGCTTCCATTGGCTTTTACAGCCAGCTCTCTCCTGTTTAGAGAGAGCGCAGAGAGTATGAACTACTCTCAAAGGAAATTAAGGGAGCCAGCAGCATACATGAGTACACAAATACACAAAAACTATAGGCCTAACGTACATTGCACGCCATATTTACATATGTTTGCCTGCTCACATTAGGCTCTTTTCCAATGCCGCTTTTCTGGTAGGCCCGACACAGGTAGCTCGACACAGCACGACTCGGCCGCCACTTTTTGCTTTACGATTGAGCTGTGTCGTGTGTTGAAATCGCAAAAAGTGGCGGCCGAGTCACGCTGTGTCGAGCTGTAGGCCTACCAGAAAACCGTCAGTGGAAAAGAGCCTAATGTTGTCTGCTTCATATTCCATTATTAGTTGGGGTTCATTGCTTTCATAATGTTTACAAAATTCAGTTTTATCTATATTTGAACTCCTGTCATGTCTCTTGGTCTCTTCTTATCAGTGCTGACGGAACTGTTTGTCATGGTCACACTCAGTCGTTAGGTTTCCTCTTGTAAAGGGAAATCTTAAAATAAAAAAAAACCTTGGATGTTGAACCTTGAACCTTCTGTTGTTTTTCAATCCTTTAGGCCTAATTTGTTTCTCAGACAGGCACACTACGCATGCGCACATGCACGTGCACACTCACACACATGTGTGCACACACACACACACACACACACACACACACACACACACACACACACACACACACACACACACACACACACACACACACACACACACACACACACACACACACACACACACACACACACACACACACACACACACACACACACACACACACACACACACACACAGGCTTGATGCCCGCTCGCCATCACCACACCAAACACACTCACTTTCCCTTCTTTCACTTTCCCTCTCACTCTCTCTCTCTCTCTCTCTCTCTCTCTCTCTCTCTCTCTCTCTCTCTCTCTCTCTCTCTCTCTCTCTCTCTCTCTCTCTCTCTCTCTCTCCTCCTCTCCATCCATCCATGAAATATCACTTGTGTGATCAATCAACAATCAACAAAATGCCTTGGCTTAGTGACATTAGGCTACACCAAATTAGTCATATCAGAATGTGCTGTACCATAGGGCTCGACACTGGGTGTGGTGTTACACCCTGCGCTGTGACAGGAACTGAAACTCGGGGGAGAAGAGGGTGTGATGACCACTCCACCGCCCACATATAGCATCACTTGCGGGTTTGACATGCGTTGCTCAGTGCATTGTGAGAGCACTTTCATCTCGGAATGTCATGCACAAATCTCATACAGCCAGAGCCGTTTCAAGGGATTTGGGGGCCCTGGGTAAAGAGTGACTCTGGGCCCCTTTTTCCTCTTCCAACTATTGTGTATGGGCTCCAGCAAGATTTCGACAGCTGTATCATTGCACTTTTCGATCATTGAGTTTAGGAAGGTTTGTGCCACACTCGAAAAGTTGTCATTACTGTGATTTTAGTACAAGCACATAACCAGTCATTACCAGGGGACCCCTTTCAGCTGCGGGCCCTAGGCAATTGCCTAGTTTGTTTGCCTGGTTGGGACAGGCCTGTATACAGTGACAATAAGCAAACAGCAGTGTACTCACTACAATGTGTCTCAGGCTGAGGAGCACTAGAGAGAAATTGAGAGGTGTGGTACAGTGGACTTAACCACATTGTCTTATTTGAAGGCTCTCTCTGTGTGAAACTTGGTATGAGAATTTACTTTGGCTGACTGACTCCAAACATGCATTAACAAGAATTTTGCAATAACCTACATTCACAGAGCGGTAATCTTGAGGGAAAACGAGATACAGAACTCCAGTGAGGTCATGCAATAACGGCTGTCCAAAGTCCTTCAACATGGAGTGTTTAGTCTCTCATATATCTCCAAGAGTTTCTCTTTCGCCAAAATAAAGATAGGAGGAATGCCTAAACATTTGCTTCATATAATCACCTGAGGCCTCTAAACGGTTGGATATATCAAGAAGGAGATCGGTGATAGCAGGCGACCCTGGAGTATGAGTCCAAAGATTTATCTCAGCTAAATCTGGATCCTTTCTTCGTCGACCGATTATCTCCCATGACTACACAGACCACAGATGAGTTGCAGAAATAACCCAAGAGTTGTGCTCTGAAATAATGTGTTGACTTGTGTGACTGAAAAAACACATGAAATAGGCTACATACAGCAGGGATGTTTCAACTGTCTTGCATTTGACTTTTGAGAAATGTTTCTCTCTGCATGCAACAACTTGCAGCAATTCATTTGTATGCCCCCACTGCCATTTCTGTCACACAGTAATGTCTGTTACACATTAGACTGATTATCTTGCTGGGTTATTGGCCAAAACAGATGAGTTACAGAAACATGAAAAAAAGCTCTGAAATTACCAGTTGATTGTATATCTGAACAAATACCAAATGTCTTGCCTCTTGGATAACACATGATGGTGTAAAGGCCTTGCAACAGTGGCTTGACTCAACGAACATTTAAGAAATGTTTCTCTCCGCATGCATGCAACAACTAGCAGTAGTTAATTTGCATGCCCCTGTGCACTGCAATTTTCTGTCTGCGACATTATGCAACTGTTTTGTCTGGCCTGCAACTCGGTGGCTCCAAATGGCCTTAAAGGGGTTTATGTGCATTTATCAGCTGTTCCCATGCAGTAAATTACATAATAAAAAAATGGACGTCTGAAGAAGCTGTGACCACACACACCCATGTAAGGGTATTAGCATAGGGCCTGGAACGCTAAATGAGATGCTGCAAATAGTTGAGATAGTTTATTATTGTTTGGATCAACCAGATATTGTTGCCCATTAAGACGGATTATATGCACACTGTGTTAGTGTTGTCCCATTCCTTGGAGTGGTAACAGGGAGTGTCATGAGAGGAAATTGTGGAATGGTGGCTGTATTGACCTCAGCTAGAGAGCGGTGGTTTAACATTTAAGAAGTTCGTTCAGACCCCATTGGTAGAAACTGAGCAAATAGCTAAAACATTTCTCGTTTTAGCTTTTCACTCTGTAACATGAAACATAATGAAATTAGGTGAAGATAATTGTACATTGACTTGTATTATTTCCCTCAGCAAGGATTGGTCAAAATCTTTAAGGTGAAACAAAAACCTGGTGAGTCACTGTAACCCAGTGTCTGCTCTGCATTAAAACATTTGTTCTGCATTACCCAAAGCTTAGGGACATGAGATCATAAGGTTAAGGGGTGATGGGAGCAGAATAGTTTTAGGCCTTTATGTTTTAGGCCTGGTCTTTGTCGCCATCTAGTGGGCTATCATGAAAACGACTTGTTCTTGTCCCTTTTTACCAAGTTTTGTACTGTGGATACAACATGATCAACGCCAAACGTTACTTCAAATGCGCATTGCACAATTTAATGTGTATTCCATATTGATTCCATTGAACAATAAATCACCCCCTCCACAAATGTTAGCAGTGTTATACAAACTAGAGTTGTATGTCTGTTGCAATGTAGGCCTATTATTAATGTGTTTTCTTACGTGTGACATCCAAGCTTGTATAAAATAAAGAATGATGCAGGAAGACAATTTTTAAGTGTTGACTAGTATGACTTTAACAAGGAGGTCTACACAACTTTAACAAATAAACCAACAAAAAACTACAGCTCCCAGGACACTTCCGGTTTTAAAATAGTGTGCCAAAACGTTTGTTTTGTTTAAGAAAGTAAGTATTAAAAATTAATGAAACCCATCAGCACAATTACATAGTATAAAACACACAATTGTGTGGTATATTTTTTATGGCTGCATCATGCATGGTTTTGACGGATTTTAAGCAGATTTGATGCAATGTTGACCTTTCGCCTCTTACGCTATCGTTCATAATATGACGCAGCGGAAGTCCTTTCAACTTCCTTTCCTCCATTAGGTGAGTGCGTGGTAAGACGGCGGGGATGATCGCTCTTGGGGAAAATATCGAATAATATAACTTTTAAGACATTTCTGGCGCTATTTTTCCTGCCAATATTTACATTTATCGTTTGTTCTTTGCAGACCGCAACCATGGGTCGCCGGCCAGCCCGATGGTGAGTTACATTTTTGCTTTCAAGTTTCCCCACTAGATGCGAAGGAAAATGGCAGGGTCTTCTATCGGACCATGTGGAGTAGCCTGTGGATAATTGAGAACAGTGTTCTTCATAATTTAAGTAACATGACTGCGATTTCTGTTTGCTTTGTGGAGTCATATTCATAACGTTCGTCAGTGTTTCTGCACAATATTTGATTTAGTCAACATAGCCGGGACCGCATCTTCCGCAAAATAGCAGGCCACATAGTAAGTTAGCATGTTCGCTAGCGGCCTGTGTTCTACCGGGAGGTGTCATGATGACTGGACTAGTTGGTGGTTTACAGCTTTCTAAACATAATGGAGGGTGTTTTATATAGTGATGCCGTAGTAATTAGTCGTTGTGGTGTTTGTCGATGCCAATGTTATTGCATTAGTGTTGTGTAGTTAACTATAGGGCCTGGCTGGTAGATTTGTCACATCGAATGGTTAGATTGCAACATGTACGGTACATTGGAACGGTTTTTTATTTTTTTAATAATTTTTTTTTAGCTTTACTTCAAGCTTTACTTTTTATTAGTCAACGCCTGTGCTTTATCAAAAACCTTATGAGCATTGGTCTGACATTCAGACTGTCGAAATGTTGGTGTTAGTTGAGTGGTTGGTTGTTGCGTTCTGTGGGGGGCATCTGAGTGCATGGCCCTTGAATGTATTGAAAGGTTTGAGAAATCACTTCTCATAGACCTTTTTTCTTCGCTGTTAGAAGATGTCCACCCTCTTGAGGACTAAATGTGGTGTTCGATTAACTTTTCTAGAGTGGTGGTGCTCAGTGTGATCCAAAAGTGGGTTTCTATGAATGTAATCTGTTTCCTAAGTCAAGCTTGTAATCTTTATTCCTTTGCAACATTAACTAAACAGAAGCTTGAAGTGTAAATGAGCCTGTGTTGACCTGATGTTTGAGAAGCACTGATCTAGGGGTTTTGATGACTCTGTCTTCCTTCCACAGCTACAGATACTGCAAAAACAAGCCCTACCCCAAGTCCCGTTTCTGTAGGGGTGTGCCTGGTAAGTTTTTCCCTGTCCACCTTGTTACTTTGTGTTCTGCAGCTTATTAAGCCGACCAGCCTAGTTGATGTACTGTCCTGGTGTGCAAGGGCTGCAGACAGCAACTCTCTGGTTTGTGTATGTGTCTAGCTGTGCAGTGCTAGACCGTGAAAGGGACCACTGAGACAATACTTCACATGTATACACTGTTCACCAAATAGATATTTGGCTTTTTTTGTATTTTGTATGTGAATCTTTGTAACTTGACTAAATATTTCTACTTAATGTCCAGTGAATAACCCTCTTCATGATTTCCATTTCACTGCTTCTCGTTAAACAGATCCCAAGATCAGGATCTTCGACTTGGGTCGTAAGAAGGCTAAGGTGGATGAGTTCCCCCTGTGTGGTCACATGGTGTCCGATGAATACGAGCAGCTGTCCTCAGAAGGTGAGGTCACGCATGGAATGGACACATGGATTTAAGGCCTTTTCTCCTAGCTGAAATAATAATAAAAAAAAGTTAGAAAAAGTTCAGCGCTTTTACTTGGCTTCTGCTCCGCACCAAAATCCAGCACTATTGGCCATTCAGTACATATTGTACTCTGTGTGGAAGGCTTATGCTTCCTTGAACTTGTGAAGTGTCTATTTTGAGTAGAGGTGGGGTATGTATTAACACAGAGCTTTGGTGGATGTTGCTGATATTTCAAAGTGGTCATGAAAAAGAAACTAACACATGTGTTGTGTTTGTAGCTCTGGAGGCTGCCCGTATCTGTGCTAACAAGTACATGGTGAAGACTTGCGGCAAGGATGGTTTCCACATCCGTATGCGCCTGCATCCATTCCATGTCATCCGCATCAACAAAATGTTGTCCTGTGCCGGAGCCGATAGGTAAGTTCTTTGACGTGTTGGAGATGTCTGTATGTCGCACAATTGGTTCCACACCATTGTACACTTACTTGTAGTAGTCTTCTGGTTTTCTTTAACTGAGGGCAAGGCCAGAACAGGTTTCAAGCATGTGCTTTAATGATGAAACTGGGGTGGTTGTCGCAAAGCAGGAAGTGAACGTAACTGTTTGACTGTCATGGCAGCCAAAGATCTGTTTTACCATGGGATTTGAAACTTGTGGCATTTTACTTCCTTAAGACTGTCATTGCAAGTGATGGTATTGGAAAGGCCGTGCACCAACACCGAGAACCCCACTGATCACTTGGATGTCAATCTTGGCTCTGTGTCCCAAAATATTTTTTGTAGAATATTGCCCTGACTACTTAACATCCTGTAGTGTCTAGTCCTTGTCATGCCAGGGACAGAGCCTATGGAAAAAAACTATGGGATATGGAACTTACTTAGCCACCAGGGGTCTCGTGTACTAAGACTTTTGTGGATTTCCTATTCCATCTTGAAAATGAAGATGCATCAACCTGTGCTTACGCATGTTCTTATTGTACAGCTCATGTAATGTGAAATTCTGTGCTCATGCACTTCATATGTCAGTTTTTGTACATCTGAATGTTAACACAAGACTTCCACTGGGTTTTTTTTGTACGTACACAAGCTTTGTGCACAAAGCTAGTGCTTGTGCTCTGCAGCTTATTAAGCCGACCAGCCTAGTTGATGTACTGTCCTGGTGTGCAAGGGCTGCAGACAGCAACTCTCTGGTTTGTGTATGTGTCTAGCTGTGCAGTGCTAGACCGTGAAAGGGACCACTGAGACAATACTTAAACAAAATTACAGATATTTTAGCCTGATGAACCAGACTAAATGTGGATGTCTAATTTAGTCTGGCCTCGATACATAATACATCCGAAGATTGTTGATGAGAACAAGCTTCCCTCAAAACCCTGCCCACTTTGATTCAAAACACATCTTTACGTTGTAATTGGTTTGCCAGATTCATGGCATTCTGGCTTCATTGAATCATTTTGCGAGGCCAGACCCACCCGTAGGCAAAAAATGTTGCAGTCCAGCGGGTGGCGCTGGTTCACTAGGCTACAGATATTTGGCTTTCAGGTGAAATGAGGAGTTATCTAAATCAGCCATGCGCTAGTCCTCATCTTCCAAGCTTCGGTAGCTGTTACTTAACAGTGATTCACTTTCATAGTACAAAAGCCAAATATCTAACTTTGCGTGATCTTTGTAACTTGACCACAACCCATCTATTCTTTTACTCAATATCATCACTGTATTTTGCCATTTGCATTTGTGGATAATTGGCAGTACAATAGAAGTTTGTTGCTCAAAATAATTGCAACACTACTTAGGACTAAATACCTCTAGGGTCTAAATGCGTAATATCAGTCTCGTTCAGGTTTTAAGGCATTTTATCAATACTAAAGATGCAGGAGACACTTGTCTGCCTACTTGAAGTGTGACTGATTAATATTGACTTGTATTCTTCATTGCTTTTTCTCTCCAGGCTCCAGACAGGTATGCGTGGTGCCTTCGGAAAGCCCCAGGGCACCGTGGCCCGCGTGAACATTGGCCAGGTGATCATGTCCGTGCGCACCAAGGCCTCAAACAAGGAGCACATCATCGAGGCTCTCAGGAGAGCCAAGTTCAAGTTCCCCGGACGCCAGAAGGTACATAACTCAAGCCAGGTCGTGCCCTCCTGGTGATGCAACAGCTTCAGCGTTGCTACCAGTCAGGTCAAGAGCAATGCAACCTACTTTCTGAGTTCTTGCAAAATCGGGAACGCCTCCCACTTCGTTGGGAAGCAAACAATCATTAGCAAACCAAGGGAGGCCGTTTGGGAAATGTTAATTGTTATGCTCTTGGTCAGACCAAGTCTCGAAGAGATTTGAAAGTCGATGATTATCAGGCTAACATAACTCATTAATTTGATGACTTCGAAGAGGGATGAGGGAAGTACATGGGGATTATGATGCGACTTGCAGCTTATTAAGCCGACCAGTCCTGGTTCCTGTCCTTTTCTGGTGTGCAAAGGCTGCATACAGCAAGTCTTTGGTTTGTGTATGCGCTTGGCTGGGCAGTGTCAAGCCTTGAAAGGGACCATTGAGACATGTTTAAAAAATCCCCCTCCTTTGTGTGTTAACATGCTTAATCGTTGATTGGAAAAATGACTCTGGAGGCTCATGCTATTGTGCAATTTGTCTTTCTACCTGCTTAGATCCACATGTCCAAGAAGTACGGCTTCACCAAGTTCAACGTAGAGGACTTTGATGACATGCTGGCAGAGAAGCGCCTGATTCCTGATGGCTGCGGTGTCAAGTACATCCCCAGCCACGGTCCCCTGACCAGGTGGAAGGCTATTCACAAGGTGTAAAAAGGATGCCCCTGTCTGCGTTTGAGCTGCGGCTAAGCATAGCCAATAAAAAAAGTACACATTTGATTACCATTGTCTGCCTGGTTTTCTGTTTGTATTAAGCTGTACTTCTGCTGTACATGCAGTATGGCGACTGGAGGGTAACATGCGTTGCAGCAATGTCATGTTCTTCCCTTAGTGGTGAAATTTTGTTTTGTAAAACCGTGATTCTCAACTAGGGGTACGTGGGGAATATATTACATGGAGTATCACTGGGATGGAGACGGATGCACAGCACGAGTAAGGGGGGTACTTTTTGACCCATTTTGGGGATTATGCATCAGTATTTTCTAAATTGATACAACACATTGAGTAGACAAGGATGAATTTTATGTGGGAAAAGAGCAAATATTGTTTGGTCTGCCAGTTCTGCATCAATGTTGGCAACCTTCTGCGAGAAGAGCACTAGTGGCTCAATCAGATCTTTGAATTAGCTTACCTTTACTGTCTCACCCTCAATACACAGAAATTCACAAGTAGGAAGAAGGGAACGATGGTGAATATGAGGGTTTTTTTTTTTTTTTTTAGAAAAATAAATATGCCTGAGGGGAAATGACCCAAACTATAACAAATGCCAACACCTCACAAGGGTTAAAACATGACATAGAACACTGAGGAAGGGCAAGTGAGAGTCACTGCTTGTGGATGTAAGATAATGGGCTTCATAGTTCATTAGTTGCATGTGAAATATTTATTTCGATGAAAGTGCAAACAAATGTTATCGCTAAGGTGAGGGGTTTATAACTCACCCAAGGTGAAAAATACTGCTCATAATTGTAACACTGTCCCAACCATTTAAGTCATGACTTATACCAGTGGTTCACAAATTAGGGGTCGTGACCTCCGGGGGTTGCGAACAAAAGGGACATTGCATAAAATGGGAAATACACAGGTTAACAGCTAACACAATTTCATTCACTTGTATGGTTAATAGATGTATTTGCTGAAAAGGTCTGGGAACAACTGATGCACAGAAATGAGGAGCGGTGACAGAATTGTACTGACTTACTACCACAGGCGTGAGAACACTACGTGCAGGGCTGATAGTATTCAGGCTCCATGCCTGATTTGCAAAAATAAAAACATTGATAGTAATTAGCCATTAGGCTATTCTTATCTCAAAGTGTTACAGGTTCAGGGTTTTCTATCAGGCATAATGGTCATACACAGGCTATTAACTGTTTGAATAATGTGTCAAAATAGGCCTACGGTACGTCACTATGCAGTATCTTGTCGTTAGAGCAGGGAAAAAAGTTCAGGCTCAGGACTTTTTTTCACTATCACCCCTGTACGTGTATTGGACGGCTGGCAATAGGGCACTTGGAAAGGGGAAGGAAATAAACTTATGGTGAGCCAGACATGAGATTGCAAAAGACAGCAACAAGATAGGAGCAAGGGCTCTTTACGCACACGCACAGAAAGACTGCTTCCCTGAGAATCATACCTACGAGCTTATATGGGCTGATGTGCAAAATTAAAAGCTGTGCTCAGTGTCAAAAGGCCTAAGCACAGAAAATAAAGTAAAAGCTAGAAGCAAATATGACAGCATGGTGCAAACAACTAATAAAACAAAATCCCTTGTAACAGCCTACTGCACACTTTTACCGCAGCATTTTGGACATGGGAATGCAAATTGCAAAGGGACTGCATTATGCTGTAATTGGGCATTTGTGCAAATAAAGTAGTAGCGGCAGTTTTTCCATGAGGATTATTTTGCATTTGACCACTATTAAGCATCAGGGCAGTGGGAGCACGTTAGGCGCTGGCGGTGTAGTTGTGGCTGTGGCTCTCCGTGGTTGCAGCAGTGGGGTCGGTGGAGTTGGAGAAGGTCTGGATGAGGCCCCTGAGGAGCCTACTGGCGAACGCGGCCGGGGCCCTGAGCAGGGAAGATGACTGGCGCCTGCGGCCCGCACCCCTCACCACACGCAGCCTCACCTCCACAGGGATGTGGTCGCTCACTGCCTCCGCCTACAGGGACACAGAGGGACCGTTAAGACCAGAGTTGGTACTTAGATTGTTTTAAATTTCAGACATGTAAAAGTTTTGTCTTTTACATTACATGTTTTGACAGTGTAAAGATAAATCCTTCACATGAAACATTATCTAAGTACTGATTTAACAGTTAAACAACGTCATACATCTATTAAAAGCTTTAAAAAAAGGACTGCTTAACTTCTTGGATAGATTTCTTCACCACAGTGAAACTCCTGCACACGGACTATTACACAATCAAATGATTTCAATTACATTTCGGTAGAAGTCATTTCTACATATATCCTTGTGGAATGAACAGTGTGTGTGACTTTTTTTGTGATAATGTGATAGTTATTATTGTGGCTGGCAGCACAACATCCAACATTTCCAGTGCTGCTCATTCCAGGTAGTCTACACACCAAACTACCATGACAAGGCCCCTCTGACATGGGCCGTGTCACACTATTTTTTTGTGCCCCCCATTTCACAACTCGATGGGAGTTGATGCATCCCAAAACCCATCAAAGGACAAAAGGAAGCATAATAAATACATTGTAAAGAAGAAAATGTTAAAACAGTCAGAGTAGATCTTCCATCAGAGATGCAATAGTTTATTATCGGGTTCTTAATGTGAATGCTAGCCTATTTTTAGTTAGGCATTTATTTTATTCAATTATGTACCTTCTTTTGCAATACTTTTCCTGCAAACCTGTCGTGCCCCCCAGCACCCGCTTGACCCCCACCCCAGTGGTCCACGGCCCCCACCTTGAAAACCACTGGTCTACACAGTAATAGCTCTGGTAATTGCTAATATAGCCCAAATTATGACACAATTCTTAAGTATTTTTGGCTTTTTTATTATTACAGGACAGTATGAGAGGAGACGGGAAACGATTGGGAGAGAGAGATGGGGCAGGGCCGGGAAATGACCCAGGCCGGACTCAAACCGGGGTCCCCGTGGGCATGGAAGTTCAAATGTGGGGTGCTTAGCGCGCTGCGCCACAGCGGCCCCCCACATGACAAAATTCATCAGAAACTTTTGTTGTTTTGCAATAGAAACTGAGGACAATTTAATACATCAGAGGTGTTACCCAACTCATGAAAGATGTATGTTGAGGCATGCAATGCAACAGCCTACATCTGCACAGATCTGAATGATCTGTGCTAAGATCGGCATATGGCAAAAAATATACGAAGCATAAAAGATGGATACACATGTATTCTTAATGACAGCTCATGGTCTATTATAATTATATTACACATACACATGGCATACTGAATATCAATCACATTTTATCTCATTGTCATCTTTATATAAAAAACAGCAATATCAACAGTGGACTACATGTCATATGTGGCATCTCCGCATGATTTAAGTCAATTACTTGTGGCTTACGTTATTTAATAAATTAATAAATATTTTTTTAAAAATCAGTTGTCCGATAACCATCACTTTTGCAAATAAAGATGTCACAAAATGCAAGGATCTGCTATGTGCCTTAATGAATGCAGACACAAAATGAAGTGAGGTTCAAAGTGCTTTTCAAAATCATATTGGGCAGTTACTATATTTAGTTATCCTAATAAAGTGATTAAAGTTTAATATTCTCTCCAGCTATAAAATAATGAAACAATAGGAGGTAAGAAGGCTTCCTAGTGTGATTCATTGTTGAAAATGTTAAGACAAAATGCACAACCCTAAATATTGATAGATAATGCAAATAATAAATAACTCTCTTGTCAGAACTTACTAATGTCAGCAAAACAATTTGTGCAAATAAGCTACCAAAAAACATAGGCATCTGACTCACATATGCATTTGCCACATGCACTTGCATGTGAAAAGATACGTTCAGTAACAACATATTCACAAAAATATGAAATTTAAAAATGAAGAAATCTGCTATACAACACAACACAAATCCACACCTTCATAACATTAATAGGCTCTTGACAACAGGCAGTTCATGCAAAGTAATTTGAGTATAATCTGCACTCAAAAATGTCCATAGATGAAGTCAGAGAGGTATTTGGATCTTTATGATATGATTTAAAAACCTGAGGCAAAATAGCTCTTGTGACATAAGACCAGCATCCATAACACCCATGCCATCCCATTGTATCCCTCGATTCCCCTCAGTGCAATGTCATACTGTATGTGGCATCTTCCGTATGGTTTAAGTCATTTAAGTCATTTACTTGTGGCTTACATCATTTAATTAATAGTTTAATTTTCTTAAATCTGTTGTCCGACAACCATCACTGTTGCAAATCAAGATTTCACAAAATCTGACCAAAAGAGTTCCTTTGGGTACTTTACGCCAGTCTCTCCAGCAATCACTCAGTCGCCAAGAAGGCTGACCCGCATTCAGTCACTGAGCAGGCTGACCAGAAGGGCCAGTAGCAGGCAGGGGCAGGCCAGGAGGAGGTGGGGGGCCCCACCCCCAGCAGCTCTCAGGCCCCGGTCTTTCAGGTCCACCTCCACAGGGTAATGGTCACTGACGTCCAGAGCCTGCGTGGAGAACAACCATGGGTACAGTCCATTATCCACACTCCCGTCCTCGTCCTCCACCTGTGCTTGTGGCCTCGCGCTTCGCTGACGCCCCCTGATGTCTCCGTGGAGAACATTACGTTTCCTCGCTGTCAGCCTAGCCACAACAACCTTTTGGGGGCTTTTCCCCATTCAACATCCCGATTGCAAATGATAAAATAACCTTTGAATTTTTGATTTTTCGCTTTTTCGAGATATTGAATTAAACTTCTGTAGTCAGTGCAAGGCACCAAGCACAAGGGAGGACGGGAGGTTAGGATAATGGAGAGAACCTCATGACATGGCGGCAGGCAGAGTCGGACATCCTTGGACCTGAGAGTAAAAGATCTGCCATGTACGGTATTTGTTCTGACAATTCATTGAAGCAGTTGACCCTAATGCAGATAGGCTGGTTTGTGAATTCACTACTGTTGCCAGCACAGGCAGAAGGAATACAGTACATGGCAGAACTTTTATTTCCTCAATCCAGTTTGTCCACCTTTGTATGAGGAACAAATATGTCACCATGTCTTCATGCGGCATGCAGGCACAGACAGGCCAACGAACAGTCTCCCACGCAGATTGGAGTAGCGCCACCATGATTGATGACAGCAGCAAATTGTCCATTAATGCTGAAGATGTGACTACGAGTGATGATCACACCCTGACATCTGAAGCCATGCACAAAAATATTCCCAAGCTTTATAGATGAGTAACCTTGCACATTGGTATTTGTACTTGATTTGTCTTTCAGCCTCATGGTTGATTGGTTTTAAAATGGAAAAAAAACACACTCACGAGCTGAGTCTTATTATCTATTACAGCACCATGTCCACAAGCAGACGCCCTTTGGCTCATATAAGCCATCGTCAGTGCGTTTTTTCTCCATTTTTAAGTTATTTATTTTACTTTAGAAGTTGAGCGTGCCCATCACTGCTACACCTGATTTAGCTGTAGACACTGCAGTGATATTGTACTAGGTTAAGGATCAGTGTACATATTTCCATTAAAATACATATTCAGATATTTTGCTCCATATTACAAAGTACATGCGTAATCTTCATGCAGACATGACAAGCAGAGAAACCGAGTCCATGGCTAGGGTGTGACACTGGTGTGCTTGCCTGTCTGCGTCTGAGTATGTTTATGTGTTTGTATAAATGTTAGGTAAATCGGCTCAGCAGAGACAATAGATTTAATCCAACAAAATACAAAACATGAATGTGGATGGGATAAAGACCTGATGACAGCGAGACCAGATTGACTGGGTGTTCAGTGAAGGTACAGTTACACCATACTGCACTTACGTCACCATGCATTTCATACCAATGGTGCATCATTTTGGGTCCTTATGTTCAGTACTAATGCTGCTTAAGCACACCCATTATGTTTTTTTATAGTGTGATGTTGAGAGAGAGATAGAATTCATTTTTCTGTGGGTGTTGATAAAACACCCACACTGTTGAAAATGGTCTGGCACTGTGATATTTACTTCGGTCACCATGAATCTTAATAACTGATATTGACTTTGGTCACTATGCATCTTAATAAATGATGCTCACCTGCTCCTCGGTGAGGCCATACTCCTTAGCGAAGTCGAAAGCACCTGCAGAATATGGAACAATTCCACGAGCGAAGTCTTCTCCATGGATGACGATCCTGATGAAAAATCAAAGACAATATGTTTAACCAGTCAGGTACAACTTACAAAGTTCTTACCAAGTTAAACCCTATAGAAAATGAGTATAAAAATTGCTAGGACTGCATCACTGGTGTAACGCAAGTTCTTCAGCCCCACCTGCAAGCTACCAAGAATGGGCCCCCGAACGAAAAAAGAGGGCCTAATATCATGTGGAGGGGGACCGTTTCTTCAAGTCAAAGGCCCATGTGGGCCCCCGGCCTCGTATGGGCCCCCCTGCCTCGCGGGGGCTGCGGGGGTATACTTTACACCCCTGGACTGCATGTTGTAATGACAAATGAAGACCGTATTATACATACATGTTATCATAACCATTGCAAACCAATGACAATTCAACAGACGGGAGAACTGACCTCAATCCAATAATTTGGACATTATGCTGAATGGACATGAGATATTCAGAAATACTGTAAACATCTCCAAACGGCTAAATAAATTCTTCAGTCCGTAATGAGGATCATGTAAAATGCAGTACCTGTCGTAGGCGCAGTCGGTTGACTCCTTGACTGTGGTGTCCACATCATCCCCGATGAGCCAGATGAAGGAGGGGTCGGTGTAGAGGCGAATTAACTTGCGGTTCTTCTTGGCCACGTAGCCACACGCTGCGTTAAAGTCACCCAGGAACATCACGTTCTGTTGTGTGGACCAGATGAAAGAGAACAATGATTGACTTGATGGAAACAGAGTTTAAGATAGAGGATGTAATATTTTAGTAGTTTATTTCCAGAATACTGTATGCTGCCCATTCACAAATGTTGTGTCTTTCATGAGTATTTCTAAGTATTCATTATGACTGTTTCATATATAAACAAATCGGATCTTCTTAGTGTCCACCATTTTGAATTTTCCAGTCATATACATCTTAAGCAGCAAAATGTGCTGTATTTTGGTCAACTACTTTACTGACCAGTAAGTATTAGTTACAAAATTAGTACAAAATTGGGAATGGGCAGCATAGTTGCAATGGACAGCATAGTTACAATGCCGACTGTGGCCACAATCCTACATACTCTACCTTTAAGTAGATATGAATAGAGAAATCCTAATGGGGTGCAGTGCACACACCAACACATGAAAAATGGACAACTCACAATTTCTTAACTTACCTTCACTCGCCATCTCCGTTTTACATCCACAAAGACATCATAGAGCTCATCGATCTCTTTGGTGGCATTAGAAGGAGATGTGTGCTGTGGGATGAGGACAAAGTCCCCCAGAACTGTTAAAACAAAAAAAAATCTATTAATGATGTGTCCAAATAGACAAACATTCTGCACAGAATTTCAGTTGCAAACTTTATCAGGAGGCCTGTTATCAAGAATTCTTCAAGCGATACCGCATCATTTCTGGATACAAGCTCATTTTACACCTCCCCTTGAGTTAAATAATTGAGTTTTATATTCCTCCTGTACTTCCAGCCCTTCTCTGAGCCTGGCCATGCAAACTTGACCTCCAAGCTAGCGTATATAACTGAGTCTTATGGGTCCAGCTAGGAGCTGATTCAGTGATAACTGCTAGCTTGGAACTAGAAGTAGCATCACCAGAATGTGAGAAAGGCTGAAAGAACACAAAAAAGGTCAAATAAATTGTGAAATTGTGGAGTGAACCTGATGAAGCAACAATAAAACGTGTTGCTCACCAAATAAACTACCAGCAAAGAATACCAGAGTGCAGCGAGTCATCCTTCCTTTACTTGGTAAAATCAATTATTTAACTCAAGGGGAGGTGTAAAATGAGCTTATTTTCAGAAATGGTGTAGTATCGCTTCAAGGGTGACACTGCTCCACAGACCTGTCCTGGGTGCCTTGAACCACACCACAAATGGCTCTCTGGCAAAAGCGTCCTCGTCCCCTTCCTGTGTGTCAGGATACTGATACTGGTTTTTGACACTGGCTGTATCTGTCCTGTAAAAGTCCAGGATTACAAGAATGCATGATGCACAAGCATTACGAGAATGCATGTTGAGCCATATGAAGTACTTAAGGTGCCATTGTGCACACTGTACAACACAAGCTATGACACACACGCACTGGAGATGCCCTTGCAAGATGCCCTAGAGATGCCCAGTCAGATTTGGAGTGTTTTGCAAAGAGAAGTGGACAAATATTGCTACATCAGGATGTGCCATACTGGTAGAGTCTTACCCAAAAGACTGAGCGCTGTAATAAAAGTCAAATGTGCTACAACAAAGCATTAGTTTAAGGGTGTCCATATTTATACAACCATGTTAATTTAAGCTTTTGTATTTTCTGTTCTTCCCCTTTAAAGCCTTGTGTATGTTTTTCTATTGCATTGTATAGATTATAGTTTATGTTAAGTGTGCAAATAGTTGTGAAATTATTTCTCTGCCATTTTACGTCACAAAAAGTCCACTTTTTATAACCATTGTATTAATTGATGTAATCCAGTATAAATATGTGGGACACATTTTGAGCAGTCAGAAAATAATAGTAAATATTGTTCTTAACGCACTGGATGCAGTTCTGTGTAACTACATCAACACGTTCAATAATATTCAATCTCATCAGTGAGTTATTTTCCTTTTTCCAATTGAGATAGTTACTGTATGTCCATGGTTAGGACAACAGGTTTTATAGTGGGTGGGAAAGTGTGCTGTAGTCTTCAAGTTTGTCAACTCAAGTTTGCTCAACTTCTGGGGAAAAATGAATGACTGGGTGCGCGATAAAAGGTATCAACTTAAAGAAGAAAAATCCGCACTCACAACATACTTCTCATTATTTATTTATAGATTACCACCATGTCCACAACAAGCAGACGTGTTTCGGCTCTCAGTGCGCACTGATGATGGCTTAAGAGCTGAAACACGTCTGCTTGTGGACATGGTGGTAATCTATAAATATAATAAATAATGAGACGTAGCTTGTGAATGCAGATTTTTCTTCTTTAAAGTATGCAGTAGTGCAATATTATAAAATTACAATTAAACCTTTAATTAAACAAATGTACATATGTGTAATAGACCCCTGATCAATACCTGGATTTTTTGTTCTGTTCATGAAAATGCAGTTGATTTTCAACAATATCACCACTTCTATCAGTGGGACGTGTTTTTGCCAAACTTTCAAGAATCAGTGATGAATGCTGACATTGAAATCATCTTGTGTTTGCTCACCTGTACATGAAAATAAAGATGAATGTCCGCACACTGCTCCCATTTTGCTTTGTTTATTTTTTCAAGAGAGCGCTTTCTAGCTAATCGCTCTTCATCAGACTGATGACGACTAGCTCGAAAGCGCTCACTTGAAAAGAATAAAAAAAGCAACACGGGAGCAGTGTGCGGACATTCATCTTTATTTTCACAGTATTCTGACCTTTTGTCATGCTCCTGTGTCTTGGATGTGCGCAGCACTAGCCTACTGACTCACCTGTACATGAAGACATACTGCTCCTGATAGGAGGTCCTCCCAAGCCGCTCGCTGGCCACGTAGTCGTACGTATAATGGGTGTTATACCTGAGGGGGAGGACCAGAGAAGCAAGCTCAATGCAACGCCATTATTTCTGTAAATCTTTTCACCATTTCACTACAACTGAGTTTATTTGAATCTGACTGAGTTCACATCAATGTGCCGAAATACAAGAACTTGAACCAGATACAGAGAAGCAATCTGAGCGTCATTATTTCCATAAATTAGCTCACACTTCACTACAACTGTTCTTGTTTCAGTTCTTGTTTCAGTTCTTGTTTTCAGTTCGTAAACAAAAGAGCCTGAACATAATGTGGTCTGTGTGCTTTTTTTCCACTGTAACTGATTTATGGAGCATCGTGTGTGCCTTGTGGCTCCTCGGGGCCTTTGTTTGTGGGTGGCTGTGGATGGGGTAATACTGTACCTATTCAATGCCTCCAGCAGCAGAGGCACGGCTTTCCCCTTTCGATCCTTCACTTCCTGAAGCAAGGCAATATCGCACCTAGACACCGTCTAAGCAAACATTGCACAGGAGCTTTTTTCTTTCTTTTTTTTTTTTTACTGTAACACAGCTGTTTAAAACTTTCTTTTTTCTGTCAGTTTCATGTACTGCATTCTGTTCCCTTTACATGAGAAGTTTCACTTCTTTATTATCAAAATCAGATAATTATCAGGTGTCAGCAAAAGCTGAAAGTTTAACTAGACGGAGGCCAGAAAAATAATCATTAATGCCATCTTTACAAAACTGAATATAACCAAACCTTATGATTATTTTTTCTGTATTCAGATTAAATAAAAACAACAAAATGTACAGAAATACATCACTTTCTTGGAAACTCACCCGAACCAGTGTTTTCATGACCTCGGCATCAGAGGATTTGGAGTCTCCAAAGCTCCGGACGTTGAAGGCACATATCTTGAAGGTTAAAACTGGACAAAGGAGGCTTGCAAAAAGTGCGAGCCTGATGCAGGGTCTAACATGGTTACTGGCAGTCACAGGCATGCTGGATCTGTGCAAAGAACTGTGAAAAGAGATTAAAAATAATATTAAAAAAAAACATTTTGGACAGACTTCAGACATGTGTAAGTGCTTGACCATTAGGAAACCGAGTCTTTTCTGTAATTGAAACACAGTAAGCTGAAGGACATAGTGAATGCATGAAGTGAATGCATGTCAGGGGTATGGCAACCCCACTCAACCAGAGCCTGACGTGACAAGTGTCCTGAACATTACTGACTAAGGTTGTGGATTTTTAAGCTGCTGATCTTAAACTCTGTAGCCATTCCAAAGGTCATGGCACACGCTGAGCCGTGTTGTGTCAGTGTAAAATATTACATTCAGGTGTGAGTCAGTCAAAATTCAAAAACTGTTGTAATGTTTGGCATTCATAACTCAGTTCAGTTCCAGTTATTCCAACTCATCAATTAGACTGATGGCTTTTGAGGTTGATGGGATATTAAGCCCTGCGATGCCATATAAGGCACTGTTAGATGAAACATAGTTGGAAAAGACATAAATCACCAAAGCTCTATGATGGTGTAGTCGAGGACTGTCATCAAGCCAAAACGTATCAATGTTTAGATCAATACTGCATTCCTCACAGGAGAGATGCCCTGACATGTGAACTTAATCTCCTGTGTGTACTGGAGTTTCACATGAATATAGCCTAACACATTCCAACATACCAAAGAATCCAAATACACCTTAAATAACAAAAAAACATGTACATATTAAATCAACTACAGTAGCAACAAGTACAAGGTATGATCCACATTTGATAGAGTACAACTTCATAATTCTCTTCTTTGGTCTCGCTGATCTTTGAATGCAATCAAACACTTATAACAGCTCTGACAGCTATGTTTGTCTCCAAAACCACTCAGGTTTTCCACTTCCAACGGCAGAAAAAGCAAGCTGGGGTAAGACTGATGGAAAAACTATTCTATTTCCTCACTGTACATAAGCAACATGTTAGTAAAGGGAAATGTAGGCTTATCTATCTACGTTACCTCTCTCCGAAGGGACCAGTGTTGAGCTTGAGGTGTAAAATGTTGTGTTTTTGAGCTGCCCGCTTCCTGGTTGATCTGGCCTCAGTTGGCTCCCAGGCTCCGCCTTCCCCTCTTCTACTCCACGTCCTGTCAGAGGGAGGGGTGGGGAAACTTCTGTTTCTAAAAGTAGACCACAGTTGTTATCCAGCCAAGTCAGTGGCCATTCCAGCAGAACAACTGAAAACGGAAGACAACGTTAATGGTTTCGGGTGTGGACCACAGCTGAAACTCAACACACACCAAACAATTATCCCTCAAGTGTTGTAAAACTGATGCTAATTTGTGACAAATTGGAGACAGACACTCAGAGTCAGCATTAACGGTGCTATTATGAGTAATAGGGATCATGAAGACCACAACTGCACACATAAATAGTTTATAATCATGTCATAAGAGCTAAAACATACAGTATCACACTTCCCTAAAAGGACTGAGTCACTGTCTTCTGAGTGTCTTGGCCTTGAGATCTGGATCTCAGCTGCGTAGCCGCCTGCTCAGTATGGAAAAGGCCTACTTATCTTTGCAGTGCATAGTGGTTATCTCCTGCTTACAGCACCTATAGTGCTTCTCAACGGGGGCTCTACAGCCCCCCAGGGAATGTTAGGGAGCCCTAGAGGGGGCATTGAGAAGGATACAGTTGCAATTCGGGGGCATTACAGTATTTCTAAGGGAGGTGTTGGCAGGCTTATGAAGAGCTCAAGGGGGCGTTTGTTGAAAAAAGGTTGAGAAGCACTTACCACTGCACTATCATAATTCTTGACAATAACTGACCAAGTTATCGTAGGGTGCTGTGGCGCAGCACGCTAATGTGGATGTAGCCTATGTGGGCTGCATGCCCATGGGGACCTGGGTTTGATTCCCAGCCTGGGTCATTTCCCAACCTTTCCCCAAACCTCTGTCTGTCTTCATTGTCCTGCATTTCTGAACCTATTTTGAACAAACGTTCCCTTGACCTAGGGTTGCCAACTATCAATGAAAAAAATATGGGACACTTCATTTTCAAGGGGGTCTGGACTCCCACCCCCCGATTTTTAAAAAATGTTCTTAATTAATTCCCTGCATTTTCCAACATATTATGTGCGTATTAATACTACAATGTAGAATTAACAAATAAAATAGATTAATGCCCCCCATTTGCAACCGCTTCCTCCCTGTGGAGCCCCCGTTGAGAAACTATCCAATACGCACCAAAAATACTTTAAAAACGTTCCTCTCCCTCTATTGGGTATCTACTAAAGCTGCATAAGAGGTAATAAACCTATTCCTTCTGGTTCAGGTGAAAAACACCACTGGTTTTATTATGGCCTTTATACAGGCCTTTTCCTTAGTGTCTAAGGGTCATGGAAACATGGTATTCATCATGACCAAGGATATTTGATGAGGATCACTGTTATTTTGCTCTACACAACAGCTACATCTCTCTCTCTCTCTCTCTCATACCTCTTTCTTTCTGTCAGTTTATTTTTCAGGAATAGGCAGAATGAGAAAGAGATTGTGTGTGGGCGGAATGTAAGAGAATGTGTGTAGCGGGCATACTAGACAGTGCATGGGTGTGTGTGTGTGTGTGTGTGTGTGTGTGTGTGTGTGTGTGTGTGTGTGTGTGTGTGTGTGTGTGTGTGTGTGTGTGTGTGTGTGTGTGTGTGTTACAGGGAGAAAGTTACATTGTGCAATACTGTACTGCCCACTCTGCTGGACATTCCTCCGCCGCACAGGCAGGTCAGTGGTCACTAACTAACCTCTTCACCACTCACCTCTTCTTCTCTGCTCAGTGAAGGAAGTTCAAAACACACCATTTTACACACCTCTGTAGTTGGAAAGGTGTGTCGGATATTATCCCAGTGAGCTTGTCATTCAAGTGTAACATTTTTTTTACACTGGTAAGAGAAAGAGCCATCATCACAATGCTGCTCAAGGAGCTGTATCTGATTATTTGTAAGTATGACATGTATTCTGTTATGGGGTGACTTCAGTAAGGGGATCCGTTTTTAAATGTCATAAATGGGAGCTTGATGGGATAGAGTCTCATTCTGCAGGAATGGGAATGGCAGTGTTGCAGATGTATGATAATTATCGTATTTGTACCATAATGTTGCCCTCTGTACGATCAATAATGTGGGAAAAACATGATGTTTGATAGTTTCAGAGTTGTCATTCAATTGCCTAGAAACGGCCAAATATAAATTTAATGTCAAAGTAATAATTAGGTAAAACTGAAATGAAATATCGGTCTTTGTTGTGTACATTTCAAAGCTTCAATTAGTCGATTTGATCAGGATGTATTGAGTTTTGTAGCTGGAACACTTGAAACAAAATCACTCGAGGAAAACCCGTCCGTACCTATGCTACTGTATATAGATGCTCAGTATCCCGAACAATAATGAAAATAAGCAATTGTCATGTTTTATTACTGATATTATTTGATTTTTATTTCGCAGCAGTGTTATAATTGTGCCTTCCTGTTTTTGTTCCTCAACAGTGATTGCTGCCAGTTACCCATGGCTGACAAGAGAAAGTAACTAAACCCCATTTATTATTTATGTACCAATGTACTTGTCATCTTGTGCCTATAGTCCTATTCTAGAAATACTCTTCTTCAAAATATTGTCAGCAACTGTTCAGATGTTCTCTTTTCTGGGAGGAAAGGTTTAGATAACAGTTAAATCAAGTGTGGGCAGTGCAGCATTGCACAAACTCAGGGCAGTACAGTATTGCACAATTTAACTTTTCCTCTCCCAATGCTCTCTCAGGTGAACTTGCTCCAACGTCATCGTTCAAACAACAGATCCTGTGTGCCAGGTCGTCACTGCTCTATTGCCGTAAGAGAAAATACACAGAGATGAATAATTCTATTCACATAGATGAATAATTCTATTTTTCTTAAACAATAGCCTGCAAATGACGGTTGAAATCTTTAAAGGATAATTTTCCTTTGTGTGTGTGGGCAGACACTGGTGTGATACACATCTGGACTGCCAAAAATATTCACGTGGATTCACCAGACTGCCCCTCGTCTTCTGGTGGGGTTGACTGTTCAAATACAAATGTCCAAACGCTAATATCAGAGAGGTATGTTACAAGTCCACAGTGGCACCAGTTTTTTTCTCACAAGTTAAATCACATCTGGATTTCACTGGCTCTGGGTTACAAGGGCTGTGTTCATTTCCTATTTTACAGCTGCAATGGAAAAGGGCAGTGTGACACTGGGCCTTACGTCAACTGTGACAAAAACTTCAACGCCCTGGACATCCTCTACACCTGCCAGACAACCAGTAGGTGTCGCTGTCTCATTGATAATATTTTACCTTTTCCCCCACTATGTCTCATAACAGGTGATTTTGTCACAGGAATGTTTTGACAGTAATTTCCGTCTTCTTCAGAGGGTCAGACAAGCTGTCATTTATACATATGACATATTTTTTTATCAGTTGGTGGTACAGAGGGGTAACCTTCCCGTCCATAACATGGTTGACATCATGTGTGACCCTCGGAAGCAGACAGAAGAACACGTCTGTGATAAAATAAATCAGTCAGTTACTATAGCTACTATACAAATTTCCAGGGATACAAGAACTACACTTAATTCACTAAGTAGGAAGTCAATTTAATAATGTACGGTGCGAAAGTCTTAGGTTACTTCTCTCTCTTTCTGTGTGTGTGTGTGCGCGTGTGTGAGTGTAGAAAAGGTCTTTACTTGTGATGGTGGTGGTCACAGCAATGTACAGCGTCTTCAGTGTGGTAAGTCTGTGTCTACAAAATGTGCATCAAGAATGGGTAGGATTGGGAATTCAAACTCCCACTGGAGGACCCTCGGGAGCGCTGAACATAGCGCCAGGTGTGTTTTAGTGTCTTCTAGTGTGTGCACTAGATCAAGTGCTGGTTACACGTATGCAGATATTTTAAAGGTACACTGTGCAGGAAATGGTCAATGAAGGGGCTGCCTATTGCCAAATTGAATCTTTACATGAAAGTTTACTAAGTGATAAACAAATATTTTCTAGTATGGTCCAAGAAGAGTCATTTTTGCAGCTAAAAATGGGTATTTTTGGAAATTCAAAATGGCGGACCATGGAGAAGATCCCCCTTTTCATGTATGAAAAGTGCAATTTTTCCAGTCACAATGAATACTTAGAATTTGATGGTGTGGTGGTGGTAAGTATTCATGAATAAGGTAACATTAGTGAATGGGCAGCATGAATTCTGGAAATAAACAACGAAAAATCTCACACAGTGTGCCTTTAAATGCAGATTTTGTTAAAATCCGCTTACATGTAACTCCATTGTAACAGGTGTGTTTTAGCGCCTGTGTTTTTGCGCCAGGTGTGTTTTTGCACCAGGTGTGTTTTAGCGCTGAAAATGGCTGAGTCTTCTAGTGTGTGCACTAGATCAAGTGCTGGTTACACGTATGCAGATATTTTAAATGCAGATTTTTAAACTCCATTTACATGCAACTCCATTGTAACAGGTGCGTTTTAGCCCCTAGATTGAGATTTGAAATGTGCATTCTAAAACTTTTTATGTGTAAACGAGATTGCAATGTGTTTTGAAAAATATCCATATACAGTGCTCTGCGAAATGTATGTATTCCCCCCCCCCCTGATTTTTTACTTCTTTGCATATTTGTCACACTTAACCTTTTCAGATCACCAAACAAATGTAAATGTTAAACAAGGATAATCCAAGTAAACATAAAATGCAGTTTTCGTCATTCGTTCAGAGAAAGATGCCATCCAAACCTGCATGAGCCTGTGTGAAAAATTAATTGTCCACCTTGTTAAATGAGGATGTATCTGTAATTAATCAACAGAAAGTCATTGGGACATCTGCAAACCATGGTGAGAGAGCCATTGTCCATAAATTGAGAAAGCAGGTTGGAGTGGTATTTCTAAGAGTGGCTGTCACACTAAAATAACCCCAAGAAGACAGTGGCGGTGGATCCAAGAGTTCAGAAAGGAACACAGAACATCTTATCAACTGGAGGTGCTAATTACCTTATAAAATGAATGTGTCCATGACTCAACCACGAGAAAAAGACTAGGCAAACATTGCATGCATGTCAGAGTTGCAAGGGCCACCTCTGACAAGGAAAGCATTAAATCTGGTCTCAAATTTGCTAAAAACATAGACAATGCATAAAAAGCTTCTGAGAAAATATTCTGTGGACTGATGAAACAAAAGTTGAACTTTTTGAAAGGAGAGCCTTCTGTAACATCTAGTGTGAAATAAACACTGTATTTGTTAAAAAGAATGCCATGTGAAAAGTGAAATATGGTGGTGGGAATTTCATAGTTTGGGGCTGTTTTGCTGCCTCAGGACATGGGCGACCAGCTATGATTGAGGTAGGCATTCATTCTGCTCTCTTCAAACAAATCCTGAAGCCAGCCATCCATTTGTAACATTCATTTGTGTTCATGCATGGATTGGAAACCCTCCACTGTAGCCGATTTTAAAATAATTAAGGTAAGAAGATTTGGCAAACATTACCCCACAGTGATATGAAAGACTGTTTGCAAGTTCTTGTAAATACTTGATTAAAATTGTTGCTTCTCAGGGTGGTACAACAAGGTATAAGGTTGAAGGGGCAATTCCTTTTTCACATGAGGTCAAGTAGTTTCAGATGGCTTTTTCTGCTTAATAAATTAAATAGGCAATTAAAACATGTTTTTGTTTTTTACTCTTTTACTTTGAGTTATCTCTATCTACCATTTCAATGTCCTTGATCTGAAATGATTCAGAGTGCAATAAAAGCTAAGAAAATAAGTAAGGGGCAAATACTTCTGCATAGCACTGTACGTGTAAAAAGCTTTGAAGTACTGTAGTCTGTGTGATCTCCTTTAGGTCCAGGAGAGGGAGTGTTGAGCATCCTGAGTGCAAAGTACAGTCATGACAACCCCGCCTGCGCCCCCGCTAATGATCCTGTCAAGCACCCGGCACAGTGCTCTCTTACTCCCTTACCACAGAGGTGACGTTCAAAGGAATGAGTTTCTTAACCAGTAAACTTTAGCATTGTTTTATCAGAATATTCTACAAACATACCTGGTATTGGGGTTTAATTTAAATGTGTTACATTTATTTAATTGCTCAAAAAAGTTGAATATCAATTGTGTTCTATTTCGTTCCTTCTGACCGCCAGGCGGTGCTTTCAGCACTGAATGTTCATCACATGCTTGCATGCAGGTCGAGTCTTAATATCAACAAAGTCACATGGTGACCCCTGGCCGGTGACGTGCACAATTGCCCTGGTATTAATTGCGTGCTCACCTGGAAGTCAATGCTTTTCATCTTCTCGTGCGCTAAGACGCAGGTCTGATAACCATGTCTGTTGTTTTGCGTTCCTGTGAGCGGTCTTATACTTGTAAGTATTTGGAGCTGATTTTTCGCCCTCCTGACGGCCGCGAACGCATTTCGGACTTCAGTTGGTGAGTACAGTAGGCGTTTTTTTTGTTTTTTTTTTTGGCCTACGGCGTTTTTTGGTTGTGGTGAGTGGCTTCGCTCCGTTATCTATTTCTTGTTTTCTCATTGTTTGCCGTGGGATTTTTTCCCTTATCTGCTACTGTGCGTGAGTGTACTCGCTCTGTTTTCTGTTTAATTGCCTACGGGTGTTTGCGCCGCGACAGCTGCGGTTGTGTGAGTGGTTTCGCTCTTTTCTTTTGTCGCTCTATTGCTGTTGCTCATTAGCTTATTGTTTACTTAAAGGATAGTTCCGGCGTAAAATGAAAGTTTCACCATCGCTTTCCCATGCCACATAATGTATCTAATGATGAGCCATTCCGGGCAATGCCGCGCCGTTATGGAGTTAGCTTATTTTAAGCTTTTTGGTGAAAAACGCAGCCAACGCATCACGGCGGGGCCAATTATAAACCTTTTCTTTTCTGATGTTTCCCCGCTATAAACAACTTCAAAAACGCTACACACTTCATCACAAAGGTCTCGTCAATCAAACCGAGGCACAGAGAATGTCATCGGACCACACAATCTTTCACTGGCCAGTGTTTTCAGAGGTGTCTCACTGTTGCAACTCTCTGACCCGGATGCAGGCTACTCAATCAGGTGGCTAGGTAGGCTAAACATGGTCCGCGGTTCGCACCGGCTGCGACCGTAAAATGAAAAGCTGGAACCCCGACCGTTTTCACCGACTGCCACTGTCTAAACCAGCCATATTACGGGAATGGCTAATAGCATTAGAAGTGGACGAAACTGGCGTAAAAACCCGGAGGGATCGCTACTACCGTGTGTGGAGGGAGCATTTCGAGGATGATGGATGATGGAGCCAAAAACAAGAAGAGTAAGGGAGATGGAACACCTAGCCTAAACGAAACCGTCTAAAGAGGAATGCTGTGTCAAAAAGGCGCATGGCTATGGAGGTATGTTCGAAGAGTGAGAAATATGTGTAAATGTGTCTGGCTCATGAATCTTGACTGTCTGTGAATCTGTGAAACTGGTTGCAACACCGCGCGTCTTTGCCAGCAAGCACTCTGTTTTGGGAAGGCATAGCCTACAGGTACAGTAAATGTAGCCCACTACAGGAGATAAATACACTGTCAAAACAAACTAGCGCGGGATGGCAAGTGAAATTGTGAAATTGTGCGACCTGAGGCATTCGATGTGGTTGATGTCAAGCATGCTAGAGTAGTTTCAGTGAAGTAGACTCTAATGACCAGGGCGCGCGAGGTCAGATGGACCATTACGCAACGGAGGAGGGCTGGAGGAATTTATAAAGTCGTACTAGAAGTACTCTTACAGATGTAAGTACACCACCAGTGGTGTGTTATTACAAAGCTGAATCCATGTTATATTATACCGTGTTGCAATTACTTTGTAACACGGTAGTAGCGATCCCTCCGGGTTTTTACGCCAGTTTCGTCCACTTCTAATGCTATTAGCCATTCCCGTAATATGGCTGGTTTAGACAGTGGCAGTCGGTGAAAACGGTCGGGGTTCCAGCTTTTCATTTTACGGTCGCAGCCGGTGCGAACCGCGGACCATGTTTAGCCTACCTAGCCACCTGATTGAGTAGCCTGCATCCGGGTCAGAGAGTTGCAACAGTGAGACACCTCTGAAAACACTGGCCAGTGAAAGATTGTGTGGTCCGATGACATTCTCTGTGCCTCGGTTTGATTGACGAGACCTTTGTGATGAAGTGTGTAGCGTTTTTGAAGTTGTTTATAGCGGGGAAACATCAGAAAAGAATAGGTTTATAATTGGCCCCGCCGTGATGCGTTGGCTGCGTTTTTCACCAAAAAGCTTAAAATTAGCTAACTCCATAACGGCGCGGCATTGCCCGGAATGGCTCATCATTAGATACATTATGTGGCATGGGAAAGCGATGGTGAAACTTTCATTTTACGCCGGAACTATCCTTTAAGGATATTTTCCTGTGTTTGCCTACCCGTAGGGGTGCTTCCGCTCCTTGCTGTGGCCTGTCTTACTTCAGTCATTGTCTAGCGACTTTCTTATTCTACATCCTCGGTTTGTTTACCCATCGGTTGTAGGCCTACACTTCTACTGCTGTGCGTGAGTGGTTCCGCTCCTGTTGTGCTCTGTTTCCTGCGTATTGCTCATTTTACGAGTGTTTCGTGTATCTCGGTTTATTAGCCTGTGGTGTGTGCGCCGCTACGGCTGCCGCGGCAGTTTGTGAGTGTTGTCGCTCCGTCTTTTGTGTACATTTTATTTCTATTGCCTGCTTGTCGGCTTTTTCTTTCTACGTCGCCTTCCTTAGGTTGGCTTGGCCTGTGGCGTGTGCGCCGCTCCAGCTGCTACTGATATTTGTGAGTGATTCCGCTCTAGTCTGCTGTTTCGTTGCTTCTCGCTGCCTGTCGTACAATCTCCTGTGCTCGTTTGACCGTGTGTGTTTACTAGAGGTGCTCCGATCACCATTTTTTGGGTCCGATCACCGATACCGATCACCAAAAATCTTTATCTGCCGATTACCGATCATTGCCGATCACAAAAATGATTTCCTATTTTTTTAATAGCCTATTAATTATCCTTATTGAATACCATTTCTGCCCATAAACCAATCAATCTTAATTTGCACATGTCTATTATTAGGCTATTATTATTATTATTATTGTTATTATTATTATTATTATTATCTTTCAGACTAGTGTTGGTAATACAGTCTACAGTATTAATCAATGTATAAGTTATTGCATAGAATAACTAAACTATTTAAGATTGAATTGAAACTGAAACATTACATCAAATAGTCTTCCACATACGAGAAAAAAGCAACCTGTCGCTTTAAATGAGCAGCCTCGTGAGGAGAGCCCCTCCCCTCTCTGTCACCGTCCACAGTTGCAGTGCTCCACTACCGTTCTGAATCTCTCTCTCAAGTTTTAACCACATCTGTCGCCGTTTGGTGTTTCAGCGACTATCAAACTAATCGACTGACTGCCAATTACAACTTTGAAAACAATAATTGACATGTTTGTGCTGACAACGTGAAGTTGTCGCGTGCTGACCAAGGCAACTACACAGGTTATAACGTAACATGGCTCACTGGCGAGTACTCAATCGCAAATTACATTGTCACTCAGGTAAACGGCGCATGGATCGGAAAATCAGATCATTGTTGATGCAGATATGGTTATGAATGGTGGAAATGAAGGGGGGAATGGCGAAAAGTTATAGACAAGCAAAGATGCCTTGTTTTGGTGCAGTTGCAGCTGTGCAGAGCCAGCGCCTACATGCAGCGCCAGGTGTAAAGGCAAATGGTTGCGTGAGGAATTTAATATCTCTCGATCGGTTTTTTGATCGGCATGTTTTTCCGATCACCGATCAGGCTATTTTTGGCCATTATCGGCCGGTCATGATCGGCAGCCGAGCAATCGGAGCACCTCTAGTGTTTACGCTGCTGCGGTCGATCTTGTTGTGCGTGAGTGCTTACGCTCCACTTCCTAGACTGCCGTTGTCTGGTTTATTGTGATCTGAGGCCAAGGGCGCATATTCTGTGCTGGTTTATTAACCCCTTTTATATGCATCTGGATTGTTTCGGCTGTTTTTGAGTGTTTCCGCTCCGTTTGCCTACTGTGCTTCATTCTCTAGCCTACCGGGGGTAGTCCGGCCGTGGGTGGTTTCGCCCTGGTGGTACGTCGAGCCTGTGGGTGTCTGCGCCCCTGTGGCTGCAATTACTGCTGTGCGTGGGTGTTTTCCGCCCCGTTTTTCCCTGCCTGCGGCGGAGCATTGGCTTGGTGCCTTTTGAGTCCTACCTGTCTCTCTGCTTGTGTTCTTGTGTCTCGCCCGCAGCTATGTTCATCTGTGTCGACTGCCGTGTCCCTCTCGACCCCGATGACGGACATGACCAGTGTCCAACCTGCCTCGGTCTCGAACACCTGCGGCAAGGCCTTACCGAGATGGCGTGTGTGAATTGCTCCTGCCTGAGCGTAACCGCCCGACAAGAGCAACTGGCCCTTGTGGAAGGGGTTCGGTTGCCTGCACCGCATAAGGACCCTGTGCCCGCTGGACAACAGAAGAGGCGCCGACTGGAGGCCAGAGACCCTCAAGGCGTGGCGCCAGCGAAGCTGTCGAGGGTGGACCTCGTGGCTCAGAGAGTGGATGCTATGGCCTCTGAGTTTGCCGAACTCAAAGCTATTCTCCTGGGTCAACGACAGCCCGAGTCGATGGCTGCAGCAAATTCATCTTGGGCGGCTACCACGTCGTCTGTGGTGAGAGATCCCCCGCAACTGTCCCCGGCGGTGTCTGCCCGCGAAGACGACATCCTCTCGACCGCGGCCTCTGAGAATCTGGCCGTGGTCGACGAATGGGAGGACCTGTCAGACAGTACTGGCCGTGACGGCGCTGGGCTTACCTCTGCCCTGAGCTCCCCCAGGGGCTCTGTGCAAGTCCAGGGTTCGGTGGTGAGGCCCACCCTCAAGGTGGCCCTGGCGCGATTGGGCCTGGATGGTCCACCGGCGGAATCGGCTTTGCAGAGTGTGTTTTTTCAGCAGCCCGCCGGCCCTGCAGGATTCTGCGTGCCCCCGTCTGCCCCGTATTTAGAGGAGCTGCACAAATGTTGGGCAGATCCAAGGCGCTTTGCTCACCGGACCAGCGATGACCGGGCTTTGGCCAATATGCAGGGGGCCTCCACCTATGGCATTGACTCCATGCCTGGTATCGAGCCTACACTGGCTGCCCTGATAGTCTCGCGGACGAGGCCCTGAGACCAGATGCTCGCTGCCCGCGGCCACAGTGCCGTGTCACGGATGACTTCCTCTGCAGGAGATACGACGCAGCTGCGCGCGCTGCACGCATTGGTAACTCCATGTCCCACCTCCTGTTGGCCATGTCGCAGACCCTCCAGACTGCGGAGGTCGACTCGTCTGTGCGGGATCTCTCAGACACGCTACTACAGGCGTTTGCCTACATCTCCAGGGAACAAGGAAGAGTCATGTCCAACCTGACCATGGCGAGGCGACAGGTCTGGCTCGCTCAGTCGCCTCTGTCTGAGTCATGTAGGAGGGCCCTCCGCTCTCTGCCAGTGGTCCCCCCTCACCTCTTTGGACCGGCCGCCCAGGATGCGCTTCAACGTGGCGTTCAAGTCACTTCAAGGCCAGGAAGGACTTTGCCAGTCTTCGCCGGACCCCCGCTCAGAGTCGGAGGCCCAGCCCAGCTGGACGTCAACCTCCCCAGAGACCGTCTCCAGCCTCGCAGCCTCGGCCATCACAGTCTTCTGGATTTCGCCAGCAACCCTCCAGGCCCCGGGCCCGTCGGAGCGGACCGCCTGACTCGCGCCCCCCTAGGGTTGGCGGGAGGCGTGGGCGCCAGCTGGCGCACTGGGAAGCCACCACCCCCGACCCTTGGGTGTTGTCTGTGGTATCCCGCGGGTACAACATCCAGTTTGGGTCCCGGCCGCCAAGGTTCCGGGGGGTACAGATGACCAGGGTCAAGGACAACATCACGGCCCTGGCCCTGAGGCAGGAGATCCAGGCCCTCCTGCAGAAGGATGCAATTCAAGAACTCGGGCCATCCTCACAAGAAGGTGGGTTTTACTCCACTTATTTTATCGTTCCCAAGAAAGGGGGCGGGCTTCGCCCCATTCTGGACCTCGGGCCCCTGAACAGGCACCTCAAGCTGCTGAAATTCCGCATGCTGCGCACAGAGGACGTCCTGTCCGGCATCAGGAGGGGCGACTGGTTCACCTCGGTGGACCTTACGGACGCTTATTTCCATGTGCCGATTGCACCTCGGCACCGGCAATATCTGCGGTTCGCCTTCGAGGGGAGGGCGTTCCAATTCAACGTTCTGCCATTCGGAATATCCCTGGCACCCAGGGTGTTTACGCGGTTCGTGGCTGCGGCGCTGGCCCCGATGCAGAGCAGTGGGCTGCGGGTGTTCCCCTACCTCGACGACTGGCTGGTATGCTCGAAGTCCAGAGAGCGGGCGCTCCAGGACTCGGCCAGGCTCCTTGCGCACGTCGCAGAGCTGGGAATTTCTGTGAACCGGAAGAAGAGCTTGTTGACGCCGGCGCAGCGGACAATCTTCCTCGGCATCCTGGTGGACTCCCGGTCGATGACTGCGTGCCCGTCCGATCCACGGATAGACGCCATCTTGCACAAGGTGAGTCTGTTCCAAAGGGGCTCGTCGCAGACCCTACACTCCTTCCAGGTTTTACTCGGTATGCTGACTGCGGCATCCCGCATTGTTCCCCTCGGCCTCCTCCTGCTGAGGCCTCTCCAGGTGTGGGTGAACGACCTTGGCTTGCACCCCCAGTACCACCGTCACAGACGGATCAGTGTCACGTCCAGCTGCTTACTCTGCCTTCGTCCTTGGAGGAGGCGCTCTCGCCTGACGCAAGGTGTTCCCATGGGCGTGACCACGGATGCATCTCTGTCCGGATGGGGTGCGGTCTGGCAGTGCAGAACCGCCTGCGGCTTGTGGAGCCCACGACAACAGCGCCTGCACATAAACGACCTGGAGCTACTGGCTGTCATGATGGCGCTCAGACATTTTCTACCCTGGCTTGCGGGGAGGCATGTCTTGGTGAGGACGGACAACACCTCTGTTGTCCACCACATCAACTACCAAGGGGGGAACGAGGTCCCGGTCCTCCCTGAGACTGTCACAGCGCCTGCTTCCCTGGGCCTACACCCGCCTTCTGAGCCTGAGGGCGATGTACTTGCCCGGCATTATGAACTCTGCTGCCGACCTCCTCTCCCGAGGTCAGCCTCCTCCTGGCGAGTGGAGACTGCATCCGGAGGTGGTGCAGGCCATTTGGAGCAGATACGGGAGGGCGCAGGTGGACCTTTTCGCCTCCCTCACGACCACTCACTGCCCCCTGTGGTTCTCGCTCGGGGTCCCTGTGGGTCCGCTGGGCCAGGACGCGCTGGCCCACGTATGGCCAAGGACGCTGCTGTATGCTTACCCGCCCCTCCCACTCATACTACACGCCCTGGAGAGGATCAGGAGAGGGGGCCACCAGGTCCTCTTCGTGGCACCCAGGTGGCCCGGGAGGCCTTGGTTTCCGGTACTGTACCACATGCTGGACGGGGAGCCCTGGTGCCTTCCCCACCGACTGGATCTCCTCTCTCAGCTGGACGGTCAGCTCTGGCATCCGGACCCGGCATGCCTGCACCTGTGGATTTGGCCTCTCAGGGGCCTGACCCCCTGCTAGCTGCGTGTGATCCGGCCGTTGCGCATACCATCTCGCACTCTCGCGCACCTTCCACCACTGTGTTGTACAACAACAGGTGGTGCCTGTTTACTCAGTGGTGCGTCGGACGGGATTTGGAGCCGACGTCTTGTCCTATACCAGATGTCCTTGCCTTTCTGCAGTCCCTTTTTGACAAAGGTCTTGCGCCTTCCACCATCCGAGTGTTGTAGGGGTAGTCGCGTGAGAATTGAAATCCTCACACGGACCGCACCACGTAATGTAGGGGTAGTCGCGTAAGAATCGGAATTCTTACACGGGTCGCACCGGTAATGTAATTGAAGTTACGTTAATGTATGGGAAGCTGCGTGTGGATTTACTCCTCATGCGGCTATACCAGGAATTGAAGGTAAAATCTCGTTGGGGAATTTAATTAATTATGAATTAATTAATATTAATAAATAAATGAATTAAAATGTAATTTAAGGACCGTCTCATAAAATCCTTGGATTATCAATCACAATATTCAACAATAAATTGCTAAACACAGAATTAATAATAAGTTTTGTACTGGGGTTACTCAGCGGTTCACAGTGAACAGTAAGGCCTATTCTCTGTGATCAGCTGGGGTACACAAGCACAAAAGTTGATCTGAAGGCAAAGTTCTAATAATAGGTTGGTTGGGTGTACAAAGTAACAAGGACAACAAAATGCAATCAAATGATTTACTTTTATTAACTACTAGGATAACTAATAAAATGCATTACATTCAAAGTCGGTTAAATGGAATAATAACAAAAATAAGGCACAATAATATAAAACAAGAAAGAAAATAAAAGAGGGGAAAAGAAAGAAGAGGGGGACAGGCGTTCAGCCTGTGTGTGTGTGTGTGTGTGTGTGTGTGTAGCAGGGGTCTGGTTGCTATAGGCTACCACGTGTGTGTGGTTGGCTAAGCTAGCATTAGCTACAGAAAGCATAGACAATGGGAAGGCTACTGATAAGTAGCTGCTTAGCAAAGGCCTAATGTCGACTAGGCAGGGCCCAAAGGGTCCACAACAATGTCTGGGTTTCTGTAATAAATGCACACAATTCCGAATGGAATGCAGAAAAATGAAAGGGGATGAGAGAGTAGTAGTCAGTGGGAGGAACTACTGTATGTGCGTGTCTGTTGCTGGGCAACAATGGCGTCCTCTCGGCTAGGTTAACGTTAGCATCAGAACCGTGAACAATAGGGATAGCTAGCAGCTATGTAGCAAGTAAACCGTGTGGTTTCAGGCGCTTCAAGTCCCTTAGTGGACACGCGAATGTATCAAAGGGTTCTGGAATTAACGATAACAAGTCCGAGTAGAACAGAGAGAGAAACAAAACGAAATAAAAGAAATAACAAGTAGGAGACGTTGCCGTCTACGCAGCCATTACGAGTTGTAAAACTACAGGAAGTGGGGTTTCAGCGTGCTTGTGTAGGCGCTGCAAGCCCAACTTGGCTAATGGCTAACTTGCAGAGCGCTCCGAGCAGAGTTGGCTATTCAGAGAATGGTTTACTACAGATTATGCACTCAAAGTGTATAAAAGAGTACCGAAATGCTCGGAGGGTTCTGAGAATCAAGTATTTCGAAAGGGAGAGAGTGAAAGAACGAGAGAGAGGGAGAGATATACAGAGAGAAGGGAAAGAGAGATGGAACTCTAGTGGCTATGCGTGTCTGTGTAAACAAATGGTTAGCGTTGCGTTGCTAACCTAGGGCCGGCTATGGCCAGTTACAACAAAAGGGCGCAGCGCGTATTTCTTGACTAGTCGGCGAAACGGTCGCGCTATGACGGTCCTCGGAGAGTTCAGAATATTGATGGTTAAATCAATACTTGAACTATTCCGTGCGAACGACACAAGCGGGGTCGCTAGGCTTAGTAGCCAGTAATACAGAATGGGTTAGCAGAGGGGAACCTAAGCTAAGAAGAAGGATAGACAGAGAAGCAGGAGAAATGCAAATAAACATGTGCACATGAAAAATAACTCAAGTCATAGTTCAAAACACATCTATCTCAGTACATAAGCTAGGATCCAGTTTCCAAAGGCGCGGTACGTCCGTCTGGAAATGGGGATTGCAGTCCACGTTTCTCTCGTCCTCGAGAGTTTGGGGCTGCAAAAGTCTTTGTTGTTGCGGCTTCGAGATTCTTCGGTTGAATCCCAAATGCAAGAAGTTTGTTCCACGGAGGCGTGCGTGGATATTTTCTCGCAGTGAGCTCGCCTTAGCCCACAGTGTCCGGATAAAAGTCTTAAGATATGACCAGGCAAGACCTTAGACTTGAAGTGAGGAATTCTTTGCAAAGTGTGTGTAAGATGAACTCAGCAGTCTATGTTTGTTATTCGGCCAGATATCAAACAATACTGTGTCCAAAGGTTGATGCGCAAGTTGCTCTATGCGTCTCGTCCGTCCCGCGGTCAAAACTAGAGTGACGAACAATGGTCCCTGGGGAACACTTCACGTGTGGCCAGGTGATTGTGAATGGGGCTTTAGTCACAGCGCCTCCTAAAGGAGGAGGACTGAGAACAACATGGCAGGGACCCTGGGCCAGCCATTTGGCAATCAGAGGGAAAGTAACTCTTATACTAGTGATTATTGATGACCTTCGTCTCAATCATCATCAGTTTGAGTCACATGATTCTCATAACTTTGTCATGAGTTTCTCTGCGTAGAGAAGTGGCAGGAATTATACCTACATCTCCCCCCGACGCACTGGTGGTGAATGGAATGGCCCTCCTGTGGGTCTGTAGTGTGTTTCTGCCACGAGTCGCAGTCCATAGGAGTGATCCAAAGTGAGGTAGTCCGAAAAGGTAATCCGAAAGATCCTTCTGGAAAAAGTCTTTGAGAAACAGTCCATGCAATTCAAAGTTCATACAGTTCACAGTTCATAGAGTTCACAGTGGCATCTGGGCAATGCTACGAAGGCATCTGGGCATGATGACTGTAAATAAAGCTACCTAACTAACTACATATGACATTTTACACAGCAAACCAAAATCAAAGAAAAATCAATGAAAAAGGAGAGGAAAGGAAAGGGTTAGCGTGTTAGCAAGCCTACCCTTAGGAAGGTTAATGGAGACACAGTCCCCAGTAGAGTTGGACTCTGGTGCGGTCAAGGCTCTCAGGCGCGCAGACCGGGTGGTCCAATATTGCAGTGTAGTGTCAGGTGTAGTGTCATTGTGCAACTGTGAGGTGTAGTATCAGTATGCAACTGTGAAGTGCAGTATCAGTATGTGACTGAATGAGGTGAGTGTGAACAGTGATAACCCAGTCGCTAACTGGATGTCCCATGGAAATGCAGTGTAGTGACTGTGTTATGGTGGTCACAAGGTGTCAGAATCTCGGTCTGTGGTGTTGGTTAGCTAATGATTGTCCATCCGTGCTACTCTAATTTCTGTGGTTTGTCCTTAGACAGTTGGGTGCACGCTCGTGAACAGGGACTGTCGACAGTCCGCAGAGACGGCGCGTCTCTAATAAAGGAGAGCTGGGATTGACCCAGTGGGCTTGAGGTAGAGGTGCAGGAGGAAGAAATGAGGTAGAGTGAAGGATTGTCATAAGCTACGATAGGAGGAGGAGTCTAGACGTACGTGTACGTTGTGCCAGAAACCTACATAGAAGACCGACTTGATTCTGAAAAGATTTGTCACTCAATGTTGGTAAATTGAGAAGGAATCCTATTTCTAGGTTTCAGATTGACAAATTGAGGATAACAGCTATGCCAAGACTATAGGCCAGGTGATTCTGCAATGAGTAAACGTTAGTGTGGGTCTTAGACCGAAATATGTTGTCAACCATGCTACAAGGGATCAAATACGCTGTATTTTAATTCCACTAAGCGTGTTGAGAGGGTGCATTAGGTGTCTAATTACAGAGAAACATACATCACTAAGTTTATCATGAGGCTAATACGTCTATGGCATGCAAGGTGTGATTGACTAGCGTAGAACGCGTGTTAACGGTGAGCGGGAGTTACATAGTTATGTCTAAAAATAGAGTACGAGAGGCTTTTGAAGCGAGTTTCGGTTACCGAGGGTCCATCCGAGTACTTGTGCTTTTAAGACCTATGTTTTAGTCTGGCCGGGCCAGGCTTAGTGTTCGAATGCTCACCCCCCTTCCCCAGGTGATGGAGTGTGGGCTAGGCCCACCCCCCTTGGAGAGGTTGATCACACCAGTTGGGATTGAACTAGGTTCACTAGACTGAAGAGCAGTGGCCTGCTCTCTGGGGCGGAGCTCGGGCTCCCCCCTCGCCGTGTTCTGCTGATCCTGGCGTTGTGGACGGTGTCGATTTAACATCGGGAGGCCCGATGAAGGATGTTGGAGAGCGGACACCCTGGACGGGGCGTCTTCTCCTGGACATCCAAATGGAGATCTGTTCTCATCGCTGGACCTGTCTGCAGGTCTAGCGGATGATTGCCAGGTCAGTTGTGCGACATGTCGCATCTCTCTCAGTGAACGGGGAGTCTGTGGACGCCACAAAGTTACTGAGTCATGCACACTCGTTGGGAGGTGCTGAAGGGAGAGGCCTCTGAGGCCTGTGCGCTCTTCTCCTGGCTGCGTTTCTGAGTGGGTCTTCAGGTGAAGCTGTTCTTCGGCTCTAAATGACAAGTCGCTGTCTCTACAGTGGTTTGCATGTTGAAATGCAGGACGCAGCTGGTTGTCATAAGCCTGGGATGGCTTAGACGAAGGAGGAGGCGTGGCTACAATCTCGGCTCCAGCCGAGAAAGACTCGCACTCGCGGTGTTGGCACTCCGCGAGGTCCATGGCTAGCACCATCTGGTGGCTCGGCAAGTACTTCACCTCAGTGCTGTACCGTGACGAGAGTGAGGTGCTAAGGCAGTGGTGGGAGACTCTGGTCTCCGATGGAAAGAATTTGCTTGTGTCTGGGCGTGCCAGACAAGGAACGGAGTAAAGCGGCTGCTTTGTCTCCTTGAACGCAAGTCCTTGAGGGCTACTTAGTGGGAAGGCTCGGTCCTTCCAAGGAAGTTGACGTAGCGGTCCTACGCTCCTAGTGTAGACCTCAGTAAACTGTCTGGAGTCGTTGCAGACTCTCAAAGAGCTCCGGGATTCGTTGGACGGGGCTTGGGCGGCCTGGAAGGTGCTTGTCCTGTCCGAATGTTCTTCGTTACACACGGCTGTGTGTAAGGAGATGTTGAATTCAGCGGGGAAGTTGGAATAACCAAACGGGCGTTGGTTAGATGTCAGTTGGTTGCCTCTGACGGAAAGGGCCAGCTTGTGCTGGTCCGCGGAATCGACCCGCAAGATCCGGAAGCTACTTGGTACCTTGGCGGAGACAAAAGACCTGGTGTCCTTTGCTTGGATGAGCTCTTCGCTCAGATGAGCCGTGGGCCACCCCGATAAAGGCTCTTGATTGCTCAATCGCCAGTGATCGGTGGTGAGGCACCAATGATCGTTGAGTTCAAAGATGGGCCACAAGAGGGAGTCATAACTCTGATTACACTCCACGTTGCTCTGCTTCTCAAGCAGAGTGTTCAGCGTTTCTGGGATCGGACGGTGGACACCTAACAAAGTTTTGCGTTGTCGCAAGAACGATGGTGAAGCATCCGGGTCGTTCGTGATCCGGGTGGCATGGCAGTCTTGGAGGTGACGGTTGTTTAAGTCCGGGAATAAGACTGCTGTTGTGTGGGAGAACAGCTCGGGCGGCTGTTGTCCTGTGTCGTCCACACTCAGGCTGTCAGCTTCTGCAAGCTGAAGAGGAACTTCCTGTTCGAAACCTGGATGTGGTTCAAATAACGCTGAGTCAAACACATGGGTTGCAGGAACCGGGTTGCTCGTTTGCAGGGCAAAAGCGCGCACCAGCTCGTGCTCTGGTGTGTCGGATTCCGCCATGACACTGCGTTCGTCCTGAAGCGTGTCTTGGGGTTCCGAGTGAACCATGTGAGAAGGGAAAGTGGCCAAGAAATGTTCCGGACAGTCGAAGTTGGTGTCCGACGGTGGGAGTTCACCGATGGCTGGAAGGGTGAGCTCAAAGTCCTGGAACGTTGGGTTCAGCTGGACGTCTGGGGGCTGACGGCATGAGATCGTGGGGTCATGTCGCGTCAGGTCTGGTGCCAGAAGGTAAGCTGAATTGTGGTGCTCTTTGAGTAGCATGTTCGCGAACACTGCTAACTCTGGCTCCAAGAATGGCCTGACAGGTTGAAAGAATGCTTGGGAGCTAAGACTTAGTTGGTCTTCCGGGAGAGCCAACTGAAGAGGGAAGCTAGCTGTGCTAGCTAGAAGGGCTATGTCAAAGTTGCTAGCAACATGACAAGTCTGGGGAAGCGTTCGTCTGGAACGAGTTGCTTCAAAGTCAACCTGGAATGGGTGTTGGACTGGATCGGTTCGGGAACCGGCGTCCTGGATGTTCTGGACCAAAGTGTCTGCTCCGATGACCGAGAGGTCAGGGAGTCCGGGAATGACACTTAAAGAATGGAGAAACTCTCTCCTGCGGATGGTTAGCGACGCGGCGTCAGTGCCTAGGGCTCGGACGGTCGTCGGCGGTTGCTGAGCTGACAGAAGACGGAGATTCTTCTGTATGAAGGCAGGAGGAGGAAAGCCATGACACATGGTGTCGAAGAAAGTCTGGCTAATGGCTAATTTCTTAGCCAAGAATGCTAGCAGGGTGCTAGGAGTGGAGGCGCTATTGCTAGCGTCTTCCTTGGCTAGCGGGAAGTGGTACCTGGTCGGTACGACTGCACCCAAAGGGAACGATGGAGGCTCGATGAGCAAGTTGTGGTTGAGGAAGACGCCTGTTGGAGTTAGCTGAGTCGTAGAATGGAGCTGTCCTCGGGTTCTCGACGGTGAAGCTGGATCTGGGATGCTGCAGCTCGCCTGGGAGCAGGATGCAGTAAGATCGAGGCCCTCTAGGGGCCGCCATACCTCAGTATGGGGAAGGGCGTCTGTGTTGGGCTCAACACAAAGAATTCGTTCCTGTTGGTGGAAAGTTGTGGTCAGTGTGGGCGCAGCCCACTGTGGACCATGGCACTGATCTTGGGGAAGCGCTGGCCTATGGCCTAGGACTTCTTTGGGCTCTGGTGTCAGCAAATCTTTCTCATCTCCTGGTGAGTTTAAGACTGGGTGAAACGGAGTCACAGGAGTGCTAGGGGATAGGGCCGTGGAAGCACTTATGGTGTCTCCCCCCTCGCCCCATGCAATGGGTGCGAGGTCAAAGAGAGGGTCGAAAGGCAGAGGTTGGCGAGCACTTAGGGTGTCCCTTCCTTCAAACCTTACTAGGGGGTCGATGTCCCAGAGGATAGAGCATGGCTTTATCTTGGCTGCATAGACCTCAGGCTGACTCTTCCTAGGGTAATCTCTTGCAGTGGGTAAGCTGGACTCGGACTGAAGAGGAGTTAGCACTAGGGGAGTGTCTGGATGCATTGCTTGAACCATCTCTGGTTCCTCGCAAGACTCCTGGGGGGTAGGCTCTCTGGCGCCCCCCTGATCAGCTTTTGCAGCTGCTACCAGCTTGCTAACAGAGGCTGGGTCTACCCTAACTGTTTTCTCTTCTAACAATTCAGGGGAAACTGGAGGCATTGGCAAGGCCCACGTGGGCTCGTTGCAAGGCTCCAGAGGGTGGGGCTCGTCAGCGACACCCTGGCAGGTTAGGTTCTCCTGGGCAGTGGGGAGTTCTCTAAACCTATAAACGCTGGTGGACACATGCCGCTTGTGTTCCAGCTCCGCCCGCAGGGCGCGAAGTAAAGTGAGTAGCTGTAGCTTTCCTTCTACACTAGTGACTCTACTAGGGTCGGCCATTTTGTCCATTGTGATGGCAATGGCCTGTTTGCATTCTCTTTCGCTAAGGGTGCAAACCATCTCTTGAACGGCAGAGGGAGTGTTGACTAGTCCCGTGACTGAGTCACTGAGCTCCGTGCCTAGGGAGTATGAGGGTGCCATTCTTAGTGGCCGGCTAAACACTTGTTTTGCAGGTTTAGACTAATTTCGGGGTAAACAATTGACTCATTAGATTTGGCTAATCTAATTGTTGAATAGTTGCCCTGCGCAGTACTAATTATCTTGTCGCTAAGCGTACGGGTTTGTTAATCAATTACGCTAAGATCGTTATCTGACCCTACAATTAATTAATCGGATAGTAATTGGTTTCCCATGGGAAGTTAATACTAACATTAACTAATTCAGTCAGAATGTTGTCTAACGCGGTAATTCATTGGACCTCGAGTATCACAGAGCGTTACGAGAAATCAATACTAGTTGTCAATTAATTAGGTTAGAAATCAAACTTGAATTTAAATCAATTAATTCGAGTGTCTTGGTAATTCACTTTAGGCGTAACTAATACTGGATTTTAATGAGGTAGATTAGAACTTAATCTAATTCTATTCCTAATTAATATGCGAGTATTAATCAGTTCTACAGGAATTAACACTTGTCATTAATTAACTGTAATCAAATTTAATTTACTGTGCTAATTAATTAACTTGCGCACATTTGTAAGTTACACTTTGTAGCAAGGTTTCAGTTATGAAATTTGCTTGACACACTTTTAGTTGTTTACTCACTGTTAGAGTTCACTCTGAATTATACATTGGCCTTTAACTGTTATTTAAGACAGTTTGTTAGTCATTGCAGTTTGTACACCAACCATTAAACCACTATCCTCACGCGCAGGCGTCAGTAATGTAGGGGTAGTCGCGTGAGGATCGAAATCCTCACACGGACCGCACCACGTAATGTAGGGGTAGTCGCGTAAGAATCGGAATTCTTACACGGGTCGCACCGGTAATGTAATTGAAGTTACGTTAATGTATGGGAAGCTGCGTGTGGATTTACTCCTCATGCGGCTATACCAGGAATTGAAGGTAAAATCTCGTTTGGGAATTTAATTAATTATGAATTCATTAATATTAATAAATAAATAAATTAAAATGGAATTTAAGAACCGTCTCATAAAATCCTTGGATTATCAATCACAATATTCAACAATAAATTGCTAAACACAGAATTAACAATAAGTTTTGTACTGGGGTTACTCAGCGGTTCACAGTGAACAGTAAGGCCTATTCTCTGTGATCAGCTGGGGTACACAAGCACAAAAGTTGATCTGAAGGCAAAGTTCTAATAATAGGTTGGTTGGGTGTACAAAGTAACAAGGACAACAAAATGCAATCAAATGATTTACTTTTATTAACTACTAGGATAACTAATAAAATGCATTACATTCAAAGTCGGTTAAATGGAATAATAACAAAAATAAGGCACAATAATATAAAACAAGAAAGAAAATAAAAGAGGGGAAAAGAAAGAAGAGGGGGACAGGCGTTCAGCCTGTGTGTGTGTGTGTGTGTGTGTGTGTGTGTAGCAGGGGTCTGGTTGCTATAGGCTACCACGTGTGTGTGGTTGGCTAAGCTAGCATTAGCTACAGAAAGCATAGACAATGGGAAGGCTACTGATAAGTAGCTGCTTAGCAAAGGCCTAATGTCGACTAGGCAGGGCCCAAAGGGTCCACAACAATGTCTGGGTTTCTGTAATAAATGCACACAATTCCGAATGGAATGGAGAGAAATGAAAGGGGATGAGAGAGTAGTAGTCAGTGGGAGGAACTACTGTATGTGCGTGTCTGTTGCTGGGCAACAATGGCGTCCTCTCGGCTAGGTTAACGTTAGCATCAGAACCGTGAACAATAGGGATAGCTAGCAGCTATGTAGCAAGTAAACCGTGTGGTTTCAGGCGCTTCAAGTCCCTTAGTGGACACGCGAATGTATCAAAGGGTTCTGGAATTAACGATAACAAGTCCGAGTAGAACAGAGAGAGAAAGAAAACGAAATAAAAGAAATAACAAGTAGGAGACGTTGCCGTCTACGCAGCCATTACGAGTTGTAAAACTACAGGAAGTGGGGTTTCAGCGTGCTTGTGTAGGCGCTGCAAGCCCAACTTGGCTAATGGCTAACTTGCAGAGCGCTCCGAGCAGAGTTGGCTATTCAGAGAATGGTTTACTACAGATTATGCACTCAAAGTGTATAAAAGAGTACCGAAATGCTCGGAGGGTTCTGAGAATCAAGTATTTCGAAAGGGAGAGAGTGAAAGAACGAGAGAGAGGGAGAGATATACAGAGAGAAGGGAAAGAGAGATGGAACTCTAGTGGCTATGCGTGTCTGTGTAAACAAATGGTTAGCGTTGCGTTGCTAACCTAGGGCCGGCTATGGCCAGTTACAACAAAAGGGCGCAGCGCGTATTTCTTGACTAGTCGGCGAAACGGTCGCGCTATGACGGTCCTCGGAGAGTTCAGAATATTGATGGTTAAATCAATACTTGAACTATTCCGTGCGAACGACACAAGCGGGGTCGCTAGGCTTAGTAGCCAGTAATACAGAATGGGTTAGCAGAGGGGAACCTAAGCTAAGAAGAAGGATAGACAGAGAAGCAGGAGAAATGCAAATAAACATGTGCACATGAAAAATAACTCAAGTCATAGTTCAAAACACATCTATCTCAGTACATAAGCTATGCCCAGTGCCTACTGTGTGAGATGAAGAGGAGGATCCAGTTTCCAAAGGCGCGGTACGTCCGTCTGGAAATGGGGATTGCAGTCCACGTTTCTCTCGTCCTCGAGAGTTTGGGGCTGCAAAAGTCTTTGTTGTTGCGGCTTCGAGATTCTTCGGTTGAATCCCAAATGCAAGAAGTTTGTTCCACGGAGGCGTGCGTGGATATTTTCTCGCAGTGAGCTCGCCTTAGCCCACAGTGTCCGGATAAAAGTCTTAAGATATGACCAGGCAAGACCTTAGACTTGAAGTGAGGAATTCTTTGCAAAGTGTGTGTAAGATGAACTCAGCAGTCTATGTTTGTTATTCGGCCAGATATCAAACAATACTGTGTCCAAAGGTTGATGCGCAAGTTGCTCTATGCGTCTCGTCCGTCCCGCGGTCAAAACTAGAGTGACGAACAATGGTCCCTGGGGAACACTTCACGTGTGGCCAGGTGATTGTGAATGGGGCTTTAGTCACAGCGCCTCCTAAAGGAGGAGGACTGAGAACAACATGGCAGGGACCCTGGGCCAGCCATTTGGCAATCAGAGGGAAAGTAACTCTTATACTAGTGATTATTGATGACCTTCGTCTCAATCATCATCAGTTTGAGTCACATGATTCTCATAACTTTGTCATGAGTTTCTCTGCGTAGAGAAGTGGCAGGAATTATACCTACAGTGTACACGGCGGCAATATCGGCCATGCATGCCAAAGTGGGGGGCATGACAGTTGGCTCGCATACACTAGTTAAGCGTTTTCTAAAGGGCACGCTACGGCTGAGACCTCAGCGACGGAACCCGACACCACCGTGGGACTTGCTCCTGGTACTGGAGGCGTTGCGCAAGCCACCTTTCGAGCCTCTGGAGGAGGCTGACCTCAAGTGGCTCTCTATGAAGACGGCCTTCCTCCTGGCTATGGCTTCAGCTAGGAGAGTGGGGGAGTTGCACGCCCTCTCGGTCAGCCAGGAATGTCTGCGGTGGAGCTCTGGTGGCACCGGGGTTACCCTTTGGCCCAACCCCTCGTTTCTACCAAAGGTCTTGCCATCATCATATGTCAATGTGCCTCTGCGGCTGGCTGCCTTCCGCTCTTCATCCCAGGAGGGTGACGGCGAGCTGACTGACACCCTGCTATGCCCCGTACAAGCCTTGGGATTTTATATGCGGGCGAGTGCTGCCTCACGACAGTCTGATTGCCTATTTGTCTGCCACTTGGGGAGTAGACGGGGTCAAGCCTTGTCCAAGCAACGGCTGTCCAAGTGGATTGTGGATGCCATTTCATGTGCTTATACCTACAGCGGCCAGACAGCTCCTCACGGCGTTCGGGGTCATTCCATGCGGAGTGTGGCTACATCGTGGGCGGCCCTGAGAGGAATCCTGCTCCCCAACATTTGTGCCGCTGCATCGTGGACATCGGCTTGTACATTTGCCCGGTTTTATCGAGTCAACGTGGTGACGCATGGCTCCTTGGCTGCGGAGACCCTTCAAAGCTCTTTGTAGCCCTCAGCCTGGGTGCGTTGGTTTTCCTCGTGACCTTTTTGTTATACGTCATCCAGTGCTGAAAGCACCGCCTGGCGGTCAGAAGGAACGAAATAGAACGAGGGTTATGTATATAACCACGGTTCTATGAGTTCCGGATGACCGCCAGGCCTTGGCAGTCACTCGGAATGCTGACGAGAAGATTGCCAAGCATTGCCTTCCGGGTGAGCACGCAATTAATGCCAGGGCAAGCGTGCACGTCACCCGGGGGTCACCATGTGACTTTGTTGATATTAAGACTCAACCTGCATGCAAGCATGTGATGAACATTCAGTGCTGAAAGCACCGCCTGGCGGTCATCCGGAACTCATAGAACCGTGGTTATATACATAACCCTCGTTTTTTGCTGTTGCTGCTTATGATCTGTCAAATAGGTGTGATTGGAGGAGCCAGTGTGAGAGCAGTGTAGTGTCCCTCGCTGAACCCTGCCCAGGGCTCCCTAAGCACCTGGAGACCACATACACCTGTGTGCCAGCAAGTGAGTAATGGGGCTGAATTTCTAAACACCGGTGATGGGTAACCTGCATTCAGAAATAATCCAGTGCCACATATTCCAAATTACCTAGTTTTACCAGCGGCTTTCGCAACATGGCCTACAGGACAGGTAAAGCTAGAACTATTGGAAAACATGGCACTGGATTGTAGCTGATGAATCCAGGTTGCCCATCACTGCTAAGCAGTCAATGATCTCACCCACACATTTTGGGAACAATATGGCACAATGTGGGAAATGTCCTTGTCAGTTTAATGAGATGTCATGCCATTACATAACCTTGTAGTGAACAAACTCTCCGTTTCAGAATCATTGGTGGCATGTGATGGCCAGCCTTTGACCATCGACTGTGGTAAGGAAATGTTGCACTGATATTTTTTCCCAGCGGGTTCTGGTTCATATTTAGTGAAAAGATGTGTCTTTGACAATGGCATACTACCATGGCACATGGCTCCACTTTTCTCTCTTAATAGAAATGGTGGTCAACACTGCTCTTCTGGCAAAAAATACCCAGGTTGCCATATAAAACACCTTTGAAAGGCCTTTGAAAACCATTTCCCACCAAACTACTAAAACCAGTTCCTGTAGTGACCTGTGATGAAACAAAATGGTTAAAGGCATAGTCCAACATGTTTCCATACTGCACTATGTTCTCTGATCTGAACTCACATGAGTGTTTTTAAATATGGAGAACATGGAAAAGCTTGGCGACATTTAAGTTTACATAACATTTGGCAGACTCTTTAATAATGAACATAATTCAGTATAGAAACACAGTGGAGTGTGTTTTGAAGTTTGATATGTTTGAAACATGTTTTTTTCCAAGCCAAAATGAACTGATGGCGTTTGTAAATGTCTATAAAAGCCATGAAGTGGATAAAACACACCCGCAGAAGCCCTGAAGAAAAAAAAAACACCTCTTTAAATTTCCCTACATGGCGACACTTGAAAAACTGAACCAGTGTTGTCGTCGTTTATGAACAAATCAACACTCTTGAACAGCTCCTACAACAGCTCCTAGATCTAGAACGATGGGAACCAAATAACAGCTTCCATTTAATTTGAGCATGTGACCTTCATGTGAGTACTTTCATTTGGAAAAAAACTGCCTCAGAAACTGTCAGAAATGGAATTTAGAAGGCGGAGTCAAAAATGCTTCACACTGAATAAATAATTCGAAAACGTCTCTTTGAAAGGAGCAAGCAACTATGACCTGGATCCCGATAAAGAGTCCTTAATCTCTAGAACAAAAGCATTATGGATTCAAGGCAAGGCAAGGCAAATGTATTTGTATAGCGCATTTCATATCGTCTGGTTAACACCAGACCTAATCACAAGTGAGATTAGGTCTGGGGAGTTGCCTATTGTAAATTCTGTAGGGGCCGGAATACTTGGCTATTATGACACACTGCCCTGCTCTCTGATTGGGCAGAGAAACTGTAAAGGTCGGAATGCTTGGCCATTATGACACAGGGACCATTGAGAGTAAATAGAATGGAGGCCAAAATTCTATTTCATTGTTGAAGCCAAGTTGGAGCCAAGGTTGGACCCAAAAAGACCAAAAAATGGCCAAATCCCATTCATTCCTATGAGAGACATAAAACCCTGTATCTCCCTTAAATGCCACTCCAGGGGGATAATGTTTCGCTCAACTAGTAGGTCCCCTTGCTCTCCAACTTACCAGGGTGGTGATTTTTTGTGGTGATGTTTTGTTTTAGAGAGATATTAAAAGTTAAATTGACCAATGAGCATCAGAACATGGTTTGATTGACCGTTAGAAGTCTTGTTGTTGTCCAATCAGCACCTGCGTTTGGCGTTGCTAAGGTGGAATGTAAGTTGGAATGTTCCCAAATCTGGCTTCAAAGCGTTGAATGGCAAATAGCGTTGATTTGGCGTCCATTCTATTTACTGTCAATGCACAGGGCCCATGATCTTGGACGTTATGAGTCATCCTCGCCAGATCGAAACGATTGTGTAGAACTAAAGGCAGTATGGGAGTTCCCAGGCTACATTTCATACACAGGTGCAACTCAATGTGCTTCACAAAACTAACAAATGCAAAAAGAAAGGAAACAGGGAATAAAGAAGGGAATAAATTAGAGTCAAAGAACATCTAAAACATTAAGATAAAACATAAGGTAAAAATAATAGTAATAATAATAAAATAAAAAATAAACATAAACATAAAAAAAGAAGAATTATATATAATTTAAGCTAGGGGAAAGCATCTGAGAACAGCTTTGTCTTGAGTCTAGATTTAAAGCTATCAATAGTGGTTGCTGTTCATTTCATTCTGTTTGAATAGCCCTTGAGCTGAGCTGATCTCTTATTCCTCTTTTGTGGATGTGGATGGTTTTTTGTGACAAGCAGTCTAGCGTCTAGCAGCTTTTAATCACAGGTGTATGCATCATTTATTTCTTTACAGGACAAGATGTCATAAAAATCCTCTATAGCAATGAGGGACGCAGAGATCTGACTACCTGCAATCGAGGATGGCGCAAAAATCAGTTTCATTGCTATTCTGAAAAAACCTTCTCCCACATGGCTAACAGGTTATACCCTATGCATATGCTCTTGTCCAAGTATTGCAAGGAACTTACAATTTTTCTAACCACATAACTATAAACATATCAAAGAGCGTACAATCAGTTTGTATGAAAACCCTGTATGTGAACACTAATGAGATCTTGAATCTTGTGACATCAAGGTGTGACGGGAAGACTCGGTGCACTGAGATGGCTTCAAGTCCCTTGTTCTCTGAACCTTGTCCTGGGATCTTTAAATATTTGGAAGTTTCATTCACCTGTCTGCCTGCAGGTAAACTAATATTACTTATATGTCTGGTTTAGGAGTTTTTTGGGGGGTGGGAGGTGCGGGGGGGGCGCTTTACAAGCATTTATTGGTGTTTTATATGACAGGACAGTGAAGCAGAGGCAGGAAGCGAGTTGGGAGAGAGAGACGGGGAAGGGCTGGCAAAGGACTCGGGTCGGGAATCGAACCCGAGTCGGCCAAGCAGTAGACGAGTGCCCTACCATTAAGCCAGGTTAGGGCCCTGGTGTAGGAATTGACCTTGTTATCTGGTGTGTGTGAATTGACCTTGTTTTCCACATGCTATTATAATAACTTGTCTTTATCCATCAAGAGCGGACGATTACGTGTGAAGGCTCATTCACCACCCTTGCCTGCGGTAAATGTTACTCAGTGACTACATTACCTCCTATAAGTGCCAATATTTACATCTTGTCTGTTCAACAGCTTTGACAAAGGCATGTGTGTTTTCAATTTCCAGACCATGGTGCCATTAAGATCCACTCTGCCACATTTGGGCGCTCGGACAAAAAAATCTGCTCTGAAGGCCGACTTGCTTTTCAAACATCTAATGATAAGTGTGGCGGTGCCAATGATGTGATGGGAGTGTCTGAAAAGTAATAATATAATATAATATAATATAATATAATATAATATAATATAATATAATATAATATAATATAATATAATATAATATAATATAACAATTTAATATAATACAATACATTGGATAGTGCGTATGATAAATGCATGCGTTTTATAGGTGTGACGGCAAAACTACCTGTGATCTGCATGCCAGCAATGGAGTTTTTGGGGATCCTTGCACTGGAACCTACAAGTACCTGGACGTGCGCTACAGCTGTGTGCCTTTCAGTAAGTACAACAGGACTTACAACTGTGCTTCATTAGCTGATATGTTTATCAGATGACGTCTGGTTTGATTTATCTCATCTCTTCACAGGAAACTGATGCACCTGTACAGCTACAAGCTCATCTTTCACCAAGACTGATCTCCGTTGAATATTGACAGATCCATGGACTGATCTCCACTCAATAGAGTTTGCAAGTCACCTGGAAGCACGTAGTCTTACCATTGAGCAGAAGCTTATGCGACTAGACATAACAGCAGGAAGTCCTTATAGCTCACGCGAGGTGTGAGATGTAGTTGTAAAAAATTCCCGATTACCCTAGGGATAGCAGCATTACTTTATTGTTATGTTTCGTTTGATAAACACACCCATGTGGTTGTGCTGTACCTTTTGTTAATAAGGAATGAATGCAGGGACACGCGAATGTCGGTTATTAATGTACGTCTTATATTTTTGTCAAACCTGCATCCCTATGGCTTGTTACATGGTGGGAATCTCCCTGGAAACTGGATGCCGTTAAAATGCTAATACTCTGCATAAAACTTGATGTCACCCACTTGCGACCTCTATTGAATGAATCATAATCCTGCAGTATGAAAGGACTTCAGCAAATAGTCTGGACTTGGCTGGAAAGTACATCATATATTCATGTCTTCTAATGGTTAATGCAGAGAATTTACTTTGCAAGCCTGATCTCTGATTATTTTGTTATGTTGGGTGATTGGAACCGTCTCTTCATAATCTGAAGCTTCCTAACCTTTGAATTTAATGGAGGTAAAGACTATGTAATCATTGGCATAAAAAGGCAACATCAATTGTGTACATACCTGCTAGTGTTGTACCGTGTAATACATGCAAAATCTAAGACTGGTTAATCTGTGTTTCCAGTAAACATTCACTGTCCATATACGGTGTTCTATTTTGCTTTTATGTCAAGATGGCAAATGAAAAGATAAATTAATCGAAACAAATTTCTAAGAAAAAATTAAGGTCAGTAAGGGTTTTACAGACCATTGTCCATAGCACTGTGTGTGTGTGTGTGTGTGTGTGTGTGTGTGTGTGTGTGTGTGTGTGTGTGTGTGTGTGTGTGTGTGTGTGTGTGTCATAAACAGGGAAGGCCATAAGAAATCAAGACCCTCTGATACCTTAAGTCACCTTTATTACACACTATCCACTAACTAAACGTACATAATTATATACATGAAATGTTGTGTTTTTACACTCACCATAATCCTAACTCATCATAGTACAGTGTAGCAATGTATACTGTTACAAACTGTGTCACACTATGCTTCCTATAGATACACTGAAAACAGATATGTTGAATAAAAGTGTTACCTTGAGCTGTAGTAAAATGAAGTGCATGCTTGACACGTAGTGGAGCCAACGGTGTTGGTGGTGATCCGTCTCCGGGTGTTGTCTCAGCATGGAAGATTACTGACATAGACTCCAACACCATCACATCCCACTCTGTGCTCCCCCACCAGCCTGGAACAAACATGCACTGTTTCAATGCGGGTACACATCTGAAAACAAGTATTTGAATAAACTGAATGCTTCAGTGTGTCCTTTCAGCCTCAGCTAAGGTAGTCTGTCATGCACTCCACCACAGGTATCCAGGTAAATCAAAGTGCAGGAATTTGGTCATACATGTATGTGAGCTGTCACATGAAAACTTGCCACTAGCCGGCCCCAGGGGCATAATTAGTTAATTGTAGATTTAAAAAGTGTGGATTTTAAGCTTTGCGATGATACTTTACATACACTTATATTTACTTTACATCACTTTACTTTACATCAGTTGTGCAGTGTTGACGTCAGGTGGATAGACAGCTTTTAAAGCTATGCCCACAATACAAGGTTTACCAAGCAATTAATCTCACGGGGGAGAGAAAGAGACCGTGTGTGTACTTAATCTTTCACCTCAATTACTTTCCAGAACTCCTCCTTTCCTTTATTAATGGGGGTTTCCCTAGAGTAAGGAGGAAACTAATATGAAATATAAATACAAAAAAATATTGCCATTCCTCCACCACAGAGTTTAGAGGCTGGTCACTAGTCTAGTTAGAGTCATCATCACAATGCTGCATAAGGAGCTGTATCTGATTATTTGTAAGTATGACATGTATTCTGTTATGGGACGACTTTTCAGTAAGGGGATCCGTTTTTCGATGTGTGGTTCTGAAAAAGAGCAAATGTTCATGTGCATCATGTAATAGCAACAGTAGTAATGATGTGAAATGGAAATGCAATGTGCTATCTACTAATTAGCTGAATTGACCAGGATGTACTAACCCCAACTCCGATGAAGTTGGGACGTTTGGTAAACAGTGAATAAAATCAAAATGCTATCATTTTCAAAACACTCAATCTATTCATTAGATGGAGAATAGTGAAAAGACAACATATTAAGTGTTAAAACCGAGAAAAAATATTGTTTTGGGGGACATATGTACTCATTTCTAATTTGAGAAATCCAACACGTCTCAAAAGAGTTGGGACGGGGACAATAAATGGCAGCAAATGTCGAGGAAGACTAAAAATAAAACAAAAGACAACACTTAACAGTTAAATACATTAACCGATGAGATGATTTTATATAAAAAACAGTGTTAATTCCTATCTTGGACATGATTTCACCAGCTTAAATGGTGGGTGTATTCCTTGTCATGTTTTGCAATGTTTTCCTTTCTGTAGTGCTTACAGTGTGACAGGTCTTGACCAAAAACCCACCATTTTATCACATGCTGGTCCTTATGATGGAGCCAAACTGTTAAAACATAAAACAATGCAATTTGACCTTACTATGTGGCAGTAATCAAAGATCTCCCTTCAAAATATAATGCATGAGTGGCTTTTCATGCTGTTTAAAACCCATTTATACCATTCAGCACTTTATTTAACTCTACAGATGAGTGAGAACATCTTAACCAATGCACTACTGCACCCGCATGCCATCATGGAGGCTGACTTTTGAAGCTAGCACTAACACAAGTTGGATGGTCCATTTTCACTGTAGCACAGGATGTGCAATGCTCTATTATTGTCAAAAAGAATGGACTTCTACAACTTCTGCTGACTTCTGTAAGCAAAGGACAGTTTCCCATGTCTTCTGGGTCTATTTCAAGTGAGCTCAGGTGCTTAGGAGAATGTTAAACCCCTGTGTCATTTTCATGCATTAAGCATTCTTAATATGGTCAATTTTCAATAGCTCTAGCACTCCAGGAATTAGAGTGAGACTATAGCCAATATATATTTCATGATGTCATGAACCTATACAATGATTTTATTAACAAAAATATGTCTTATATACACTCAATCGTGGTAAATCAAAGGGAATTCAAAAATGTATGTAATAACTATGGTAATTATTCCCTTTGCATCTTTAATTCTGAGTGACTCAGCCTCTCTGTGATGATCTTATACCTGGACACCTATATTGTCCGTCAGTACAATTCATTTTGAAATGTTCTTCTTTGTTGTTTTATCTTATTTGGATGTTTACTAAATTTCACTGATCCCCGTCCCAACTCTTTTGAGACGTGTTGGATTTATCAAATTAGAAATGAGTACATATGTCCCCCAAAACAATATTTTTTCTCGGTTTTAACACTTAATATGTTGTCTTTTCACTATTCTCCATCTAATGAATAGATTGAATGTTTTGAAAATGATAGCATTTTGATTTTATTCACTGTTTACCAAACGTCCCAACTTCATCGGAGTTGGGGTTTGTACGTAATTGTTCTTGAAAAACGTATTTATTAATTATATGAAATTGAAATGAAATGCCGTACTTTCAGATGTATTTTTCAACTCATTAATTTGAATTGACCTGAATGTATTGAGTTAGGCATATTATATAGTTGTTTTACAAACACTTAAATTAACTCAAACAAAACATGCTCATACCCATGTTACCTAGGGTTAGTGGTTGGTACATGGTACATGGTACCCTTAGTATACAAATAAGCAATCAGCATAATATCTGTATAACAATTGTCAACCTACAGGGACCATGTTGGAAATAAGTGTTTACGCTTTTACATGTTATCCCTCGGATACCTTTTGTCTGTCTTCCTATATCCATAAATACACCAAACCAAACCAAACCAAACATTTTTCTTTCTTTTTTTTCTTTTACCTTCACAGTGATTGCTGCCAGCTATCCATGGTGGACAAGTGCAGGTAACTATGTTATATACTCACTAACTTATAGAATTTACAATGTAGTAGTTATGGATGAGTATCAAATGTGTCTATGCACCCTACTATTGGTTACAAGGGCAGCACTATTACTATTTGGTTTACAGTTACCACTATAGTGCTAAATCATTCAGAAGGGCTATGGACAGCCTAGCCGGAACTACAAACCCCAACTCCATAGAAGTTGGGACACAATGTTAATTGTGAATAATAACAAAATACTGCCATTTTCAAAACGTCTGATTCTTACATTAGATGGAGAATGGCACAAAGAAAACATATCAGCCATCAAAACTGCCAAAAAATATTGTTTTGGGGGATATTCATGAATATGTAAAAACAACACGTCTCAAAAGAGTTGGGACGGGCACAATAAAAGGCAGCAAGGAAGACTAAGAACAAAACAAAAGACAACACTTAACAGTTAATTACATTAACCGATGAGATGATTTTATATAAAAACAGTGTTAATTCCTATCTTGGACATGATTTCACCAGCTTAAATGGTGGGTGTATTCCAATTTTCAATAGCTGTAATTCTTGGAGTGTTAGAGTGAGACTACAGCCAATATATATTTCATGATGTCATGAACCTATACAATGATTTTGATTACAAAAATATGTCTTATATATACACTCAATCATGGTAAATTGAAGGGAATTCAAAGATGTATGTAATAACTATGGTAATTATTCCCTCTGCATCTTTAATTCTGAGTGACTCAGCCTCTCTTTGATGGTCTTCTACCTGGACACTCATATTGTCCATCAGTACAATTCATTTCGAAATATTCTTCTTTGTTGTTTTATGTTATTTGGATGTTTATTACATTTCACTGATCCCCGTCCCAACTTATTTGAGACGTGTTGCAGTTATCAAATTAGAAATTAGTACATATGTCCCCCAAAACAATATTTTTTCTCGGTTTTAACACTTAATATGTTGAGTTTTCACTATTCTCCATCTAATGAATGGATTGAATGTTTTGAAAATTATAGCATTTTGATTTTATTCACAGTTTACCAAATGTCCCAACTTCACTGGAGTTGGGGTTTGTAGTAGACAGGATATGCTGTGGTATGTAAACCATTGAAATGGGTGGGGTAAATGGGCGTGGTAATATGGTGGATAGTCCTGTTTTACAAATTATTTATTTCAAAATGTAGTAGCTGTCATCTGTTCAGATGTTCTCTATTCTGGGGGGTGGGGAGGGTGTTAAATACGGTTAAATAAAGAGTGGACAGAACAGTATTGCACAATGTAACTTTTCTTCCGTTTCTGTTTAATGCTCTCTCTTTTTTTCAAGACGAACCTTTACCGTTCAAGCAACAAATCACATGTGCCAGGACACCACTTCTGCAGTGCCGTAAGATGAGCTCACTAAAATGAATTCTAGTCAAAGCTTATTGTGCTACAGCAGTTCATGAATGATGGTGGAAATTTTGTGTGTGGACAGACACTGGCGTGATAAAGATCTGGAATGCTGAATATACTCTGGTGGATTCACCAGACTGCCCCTTTTCCACTGCTGGGATCAACTGTCCTATTACACTAAATGTCCAAACACTAATATCAGAGAGGTACGATAAAACTCTACAGCCACATCACGATTTTCTCCTAATGTAAAACTTCCTACCAAAAGAGGGATTTCAAAGGCTGTGCTCATTTCCTATTTTACAGCTGCAATGGGGAAGAGCAGTGTGACACCGGACCTATTATTGAGTGTGGGAGACAATACAACGCCCTGGACATCCGCTACACCTGTCATACACCCAGTAGGTCTCACTCACTGTCACATGGAAATAAAGTATATATATATATTTTAAAGATTTTTTTGGTGTTTTTCGGCTTTATTTGATAGGACAGTGTGAGTGGTGGACAGGAAGCGAATTGGGAGAGAGACGGGGAGGGGTCGGCACAGGACCCGGGCCGGGAATCGAACCTGGGTCAGCCGTATGGCAGGCGAGTGCCCTACCGGTTGGTCACGGCAGGGCCACACATTGACTTATTAATTTATGAACTATGACCCTCTTCCTCAGAGGGTCAGGCAAGATATCTTACGGAGGTGTAACACTTAGGTACTGTAAAGTACGGTAAGTAAGTAAGTACATTTTATTTATAGAGCACATTTAAAAACAGTGCAAAACTGACCAAAGGGCTGTACAGTGACTGGCTAGGAGACGGAAGTTAGGCCTACTGTAGAAACAGGTCACTGTGTAAAAACAACTTTTATAATTATGTGATGACAGAAATCAGCTAATAGTCATAATACTACACATGTGACTCGTACAATAATGAAAATATATTCTCCAATTAGAAAATCATCTTAATAGTGTACAGTGCACAGAACATGTCATGATGATTCTTCCTCTCTCTCCCATAATCGTTGGAAACTAAGGAGTTTTTGGTTTCTTGTGAGTCAAATATGACCTTGTATTTTTTGCCTCTCTGTTACAGAGTCGTCATCGATTGCCTGTGAACAGACATCTTTGACCATCGACTGTGGTGAGGAAACACTGCCCCGATTTCTTTGTCAGCATGTCGTGCTTCAGGTCTAGCCTAATGAACTACTATAGGAACCCGCCCAGTGGCAGAGCATATCACAAAGTTGGTCTAGTGCCACACTATTGGAGATAACCTAAAAGCACATAAAACCCGCCCTTCAATGTTTTTTTAAAGATGCTGACTGCCTTGTCATTAGGTGCAGTTGAACAGTTTGAACCATACATGCAATGGTACTGACAATGATGACACATTGCTCCAATTCGTTCTTAGAGATGAAATGTGTGATGAAATCGTTTCACTATTTTTGGATAACCCTGTATGAGTTGAGCTGTTTGCCATTCCTCTTTAGTGCATACTTGTTACCTACTCATTACAGGTGTATCCATCATTTATCTCTGCAATGTTCTCTCCTTACAGGACAAGATGTTATCAAAATCCTCAGTAGTAACTATGGACGCACAGATCGCACTACCTGCATAGCCGGACGGCCCAGCAATCAGATTCAAAAAACAGACTGCCATGACGAAAAAGCCTTTGCCTACATGGCTAAAAGGTTGTATGCATGTGTTCTAGTCTAAGGGCTCTTACATTGTCAACGTGGGCTAATTATGATATCCACAGCACAATGCGAGTCACACGAGTCAAGTATCAAAATTTGAGAGCACGCACTTGGCTACGCATCGACGCATAACGGTGCCCAATGCTTAGTCTCGTGCTTAAAAATGCGATGACCATGTAAGCACCCTAAGTAGTGACATGGAACTTAGACTTTTTACATTTACCAGTACATTGTTCTTTCTTCACATACAAAACACATAATTTAACTATGGACAAACACAATCTTCATAAAAGAACTTGCATGCAGCATAATGTAATAAAGCCTGTACGTGAATGCTAATGAAAATTTGTCAATAACTTTCTAATTTAATGTGACCAGATGTGACGGGAAGACTCAGTGTTCTGCAGTGGCTTCAAACTCTGTGTTCTCAGATCCTTGTGGGGGAACCTTTAAGTATTTGGAAGTCTCATACACCTGTCAGCCTTCAGGTAAACTAATAATTGTATATCTCTGGTGTAGGAATTTACTTCGTTTTCTTTATTTACACCATACTATTATCATGACATTTCCTGAATGTGCGCTATAGCTGTGCACCTTTCAGTAAGTACAACAGGGCTTGGCATGTGCTTAGGAAGAGCTCACTGTGTAAAAACAACTTTTATAACTGTATGATGAAAGAAATCAACTAATAGTCATACTACTACACATGTGACTCGTACAATAATGAAAATGTAAAAATGTATTCTCCAATTAGGAGGTCATCATAATGGTGCACCAACCACCACTCCTACAAAAACCAAGCCCACAACCACCCCAAAACCAACGACTAAAACAACAGCCACTACCACAACCACCACCACAGTAAAACCAAACGAGGGGTTCTGTGCTGGTAAAGCAGATGGGCTCTACGCCAACCCCGAGGACAGTTCATCCTTCTACCAGTGCGCCCAAGGTGGCCGAACCTTCCTGACGAGTTGCGGCCCAAACCTGGTGTTCAGGGAGTCATGCAAGTGTTGTGACTGGAAACAGCCCACGGAGTTCTGTGTGGGTAAAGCCGACGGAATCTACGCAAACCCTGAAGATGAATCCTCCTTCTACCAATGCGCTAACGGCAGGACATTTCTGCAGAACTGTAACGCAAACCTGGTGTTCAGGGAGTCATGCCAGTGCTGCGACCGGAAACCAGTCACAGAGTTCTGTGCGGGTAAATCTGACGGCCTTCATGCCAACCCGGAAGACCAGTCTACATTCTACCAGTGTGCTCATGGAACGACCCACCTGCAGAACTGTGCTCCTACCCTGGTGTTCAGAGAATCGTGCAAATGCTGTGACTGGCCGTGAACTGTCAGTCTGGTAATCCAGTCCCCAGTGGCCTACTAGCTTCATATAGAGGGACTGTCCGTCACTTGGAATCATGCATACAGGAGCGTCACATACTGTACATCACCCACCAAGCATTCAGGTTTTTTTTTTGTAAAATAAGATAAAGTTAATTCAAACTTAAATAGTGCTGCTAACAGCTCGCCTGGGGATGGTAAATCACAGGGTTGCAGGTTGAATACCCAGTCTTACCAGTCCCTTCCGTGGCTGCATTGCCCCTGAGCAAGGCACATATCCCCACACTGCTCCAGGAACTGCAACCGATACCCTGTAATAGCTCACTGATTCTTGAGAAAGTGGCTAAAACAGGTTTCAATGTTGAAAGAAAAATCCCAAGTGAATCACAAACCATTATGATATGATGAAGTCCAATCTCCCCATTTTGTATTTTTGTTCAGAAATCAGACTTTTCTCCGATCATACCTTGTTTTTTGTCAACAACACTGTCAGACACAATTAAAATCGTTTTCATTTGGTTGCATATGTATCTGGAGAGTTTTTAAGTCATAGTGTGTATTTTTGGTTCACACACATGCCTTTAAAAGTTGAAAATTCACTTTTGTTCTATTTTAATACTGTTTCAAGTGTACTATTTTTTAAATAAGCATATTCATTTATAATATCCAACACTCCTTCTTACGGTGGTGACTTAAGAATTGACGGTGGTGACAGTAATCTGAGGGTGCCAACAGTGGCATCATTATTACCTGCATTTAGCAAAATAAATAGCCCTCTCAAGTCAATGGCATCTTGCATTAACACTTTATTTCTGTGTGTGCACACTGTACAGTATGTTTGTGTGTGTGCTTTTTCTTCATCAGTTAGATTATTTAGGAAGGAGGTCACTTATTCTTGAAAAATGTAGAAAAAAAACATGTTTTATGTTGTTCAAATCCAAAATATAGCAGAGGATTATCATAGACGAAGGTCTTGGCTGTGCAGAAAATGTATTGGCCAAGCTCCCAATGTTTGACATTTGTCATAAAATAGGCTCTTACTTGGTTTTGTCCACAGCATCACACAGAATTTGAAGAAAAAAAATGTTTACTGTATTCAAGTGAAGAATTACTTTAACAATTCAACATAATTGTAGATACATATTGGGAGCATATTCTTAAAACTTGTCAAAAACACGTAAAACATAGCCAGGCTGCGCCCTCCTAGTGACGCAACACCTTCGGTGGCGATTGCAAGTCTATGATAATCAGGCAACGTAAAACAGATGTTTTTTTGTGACCTCAATCAGCTGTCACCACCGTCAGGTCTTGTGACAGAAAAACCTCCAAATGCACCTCAGTGGAGGCTAGAGTATAATGTTGGATCACAATTATTACCAACATGTCTGATAATGTTTCATTAACCAGTACAATTTAGTAGAATATGGAACAAGATGACTAGCAGAGCAAAATCTGACGCTGGTGACATCTGACGGTGTGAGACAAAAAACGACTCTTTTACATATTATGTATTGTTTGTTTACATTAGCCATTTTGTTTTTTTCGCTCTGTTTCTTAGGTGATCCATACCTCTTCTGAAAAATATATATTAATTAACATTAATGTAATATAATACTATTAAAACCCCCGACGGTGTTGACAGTTAATGGTTGGGACAGTACTACTGTCCAAACAAATTAACAAATTGAGGAGAAAATAGTAAACTTACAGGAGCTTTAGTAAAGGCGAAGTATGCAGTAGAGCTAAAGGTTTGAAAAGGGGTCCTCAGTAATGACAATGACCTTGTGCATACCTGATTTTATTGTCTTTAAAAAAAAAAAAAAAAACTGACGGTGGTGACGCATATATGTGTTACACATTTTGAGTAATCAGAAAATAGTAGTAAATATTGTTTTACACTCACTATGTGCATATCTGTAGAACCACTTCAATACGTTCTTCCAAGTCATGGTGAAATTGTTCAATTCCATCAGTGATTTCTTTATTTTAAGTCAATTGAAATGATGACGTCTGTCCTCAGAACAGCTGTTTTTACAGGGTGTGGGCAGGTTTATAGCCATGAAAAGTAATACAATCACACTTAAATATTTCAAACAACTGTACATTTGTGTAACAGACCCCTTGGTCATTACCTGGATTCATGTTGTCCATGAAAATATAGTTGATTTTCAATAGAATTAGCATGTTTATTGCTGGCACATGTTTTTGCCAGACTTTCAAGAATCAGTGAGCTGTAAGTCACTTTGGATGTAAGAGTTAGCTAAGTGTAATGTAATGTAATACTCTACAAAACAACCCTTATACCACTAATAGATAGCAGCTTACTGAAGTTTAAACTGATTGGCTATGCCTTTATCCAGCCCTTTACATTACATTACACTGCACTTAGCTGACACTTTCATCGAAAGGAAATTACACTTATTACAGGGTATTGACTACAATCCCTGGAGTAATGTGGGGTCAGGTGCTTTGCTCAATGGCAATACAGCCATTACCTTAGTTTGGGTGGGATTTGAACCTGTAACACTGTGATGCTCTCATGATTCTATGCAATTAGGTCTGAGAGACTACATTAAGAATAATATGTAAAATACATGTTTGATTAGGCTGCAAAGCTTTCTTACACACTGCAATTCAACTGTGGCATGTGTTCATGGTCAGTGGTCACAAGCAACACTACCTCTGTTCACTGATTGTTTTGTCAGATTCTACCTCGATAATGTTGGAAAATAGGCTAGATTCTGAGGTCCTGAAATATAATGCATTGTCTTACAGCAAGTTGTTCAGGTATTCATTTGTGTTTGCAGGAAATTCTACAATATTTGGTTATGATTAAAAACATTAAAATAAATGTGTCTTGTTGATGGGCACTCAAACCACTGAGTAGGCCCAATGACCCCATGTGACAATCATGAGATGAAGATGTTGAGTAATTGCCCATTCCTTTTAGGAGAGCCTACAGAACTCATCAAACATTGTTGTGAGACAAGCTGAAAGCTGTCATGTGATGTTTGAATAACTGATTGCTTATTTTCTGAATAAGTCTGAAGTCCATACCAAACTCCTTGAAGTATCATTATTTCTAGGACACAGGATACAGTGATGTCACTCAGAAGCGAAACTATTTGACTTAATCCTTTTTAGGAGGCCAGGAGTAGGTGACAATGGGCAAACGACTAACATTGGATTTCAATCTTTTCAGAGCCAATGACCCTCAAATATGTCAAAAGAATGTGCTGTTGTATGTGTATTGCTTGATTAACGTTACAGAACTCAGGAAGTCCACAGATGAGGTCATGGAGACCAAGAGTGATGAAATCAAGGCCCACCCGGAAATGAAGACAGCAGCTTACAATCGACACAGATTAGGCATATTCTGGGTTAACTAACAAATCACGTAATTGCTTACACATAACCACACCCATACACCCACAAACCATAAATACCAACAGATAGGGGATATTCAGTAGGTCCTAATTTTTGTTATCGGTCAGGGCGAGAGAAGGTTAGGATCTCCGGAACGTTCCGTAATGCTTTCACTGTTCACTGTCATTTTTATGTAGTAGACTCTGCAGTTCTGGAAAGCTGTAGTGTTTACTGTGTATGGGCCATTGCTGGTATTCTGGATATTACCAGTGGTGGTCATTTTGTTATTTGGTAATTTTAGAAAATAAATAGATTAATTTGGCTTTTGGAGTTTTTGATTCCTTTGACTCGGATTTTGAACATGCAAGAAGTAGAGACCAAGACGGTAAACTTCAACAACATGGTGACCGTCCTCCGTGATTCGAGCAAAAGGAATTAAAATATATTTTTCTTTTGAAGAAAATTTTTACTTTTCACAATAGGATTTACACTTTTTTTTCATTCCTGGAGGATATCGCAGTCGGGTGACAACAACGAAAATCGTGGCCACAAAACCAGGTAAGCAGAAACCAGTTAAATCAAATTCTGCGATTGGCTATTCCAAATTGTGTGTTGTTACTCTGTTGCATATGCCTCCTTGTATTTGACGGCGACAGCGAAAGCATCATTAGGCCTATTTGTTTGTTTGGTATTGTCTTTGACTGTATTACATGTTGTGGTTTGCACATAGTCTAAGTTGGGAATGAGGGCTTTATCAGGTGTACAGTAATAGAGGAGTTTGGTGCTTCCCCGTGGGAGGATTGGGTTCGAAATAGCCCATCTAACTATGTAACAAGTAATTGCGGACATCAAGGTTTCCCCATCTGTTAAAAATCGAAGAGATCTGGGATCTGCGAATCTCAACTAGACAAGAACCTTGGAGGTTAGACAGAAGGTTGTTGAAATATCTGCCCTGAAAGAACGGTTTGAATGTGAACGGAACTTTTTGCGGTCCAGATGGTCGTCAGTTGTGAATTTGGTCGAGTTGAGAGTGAGGGGCTTTTATCGGAAGTCAGAGGGCAGTTCGGTGTTTCCCCCTTGAAGATTAAATGTCTGAAAGGTAAATTTGGTAATAGCGGTCATCGAGGCTTCCTCAATCCGGTAAAAACAGAAGGGGTCGAGTCATCTCAACTGGAGGAGAACCTGGGGTTCATCAGGAAGTAAGTGACGTCTGGATCGGAGAGGTCTGGGACCTCTGGAGGGTCTGGGACCCTCCCAAAGTAGTTACTGATACGCATCAGGGAGATCCGCGCGCTGTTGAGCTTGGAGTTCAACGAATAGGCCTATTATTGTATTGTTTTGATTTGTTTTCTTTTGTTTAGGTTTCACTCTGGTAATTATTGGTATCAGGACTGAGCTGTGAACCTAGTGTGTGGACCGGGTACCCGTGTGTGAGAGCGTGTTTGCGCGAGTGATTGAGGAGCGAGTGACGTACAAGCGAGTACGAAATGAGCGGTGATTCTGCTAAAGGCAGGATGAACGGAGAAAATGTATTGATTATGGAGTCAGGTATACGAGAGAAGAATAAAATAAGGTGGAACACTGTTTCTGAACAGTGGGAGGAGATATTGAGAGAATTGCTTAGTCATGCATTGGAGAAAGAACGAGCGGGAATGAAGAATGTGTGTGTCCAACTTTGGCGAGATTTAAAATCGGAAGAATTGGTACCCTGTAATGATGAGAGAAGTCCTTTATTGCCATACCTAGAAAAGGCTGCCGAAAATGCTAGACTAAAATTGGACTTACATATGAATAAGAAGCCATCCCTGTTAGGAAAGGGTCAATTGAAGAATGAGAAGCATGTACTAGAAGTGCGTAACAAATATTTGCCTAATATGTCATTTACATGCGCAGCGATGGAATTGTCACAAAGAAAGAACGAGCGTAGAAAGAATAGGCCTACAGTAAACTTGCCCCCCTCTGCCCCACCCCCACTGCCCCCATTGTACCAGCTGCCGCAATTCCAAGTCACCAGTGGTTTAGTCACAGCGGAAGTAGTAGGCCTACCTGCGCAACAGGATGATCTGGCAACTGAAGTGGATAGGCGGATGAAAAACTTGGAGAGTTTTGTTAATGAAAGCATTCACGAACTGAAGCGCACACTCGTGCAGAGTTGTAATGGGTCAATACATTCAGACATTACGGAGGAAGAAAGTGTAGGAAATGCAGAAGCCGTGGGCATATGTAATTCAGATTTAGTGTGGGAGCAAAAGCGCATACAAGAGGCAAATGAGGAGAGACTGATTGAATTGGAAAAGCAAATGAGTGAGAATGCAAGGAGAGAGTCAGACAGAAGAGAAATACAGGACAGGGAGCGACTTGACTTGACGCAACATGACCAGGAAAACGGACGCGAGATACGTAGGGACGGTACACAGACACAGGGGACACAGGCGAGTAAGGCGACTCTGACAGGCACATTGACATTGCACTCTACCCCCCAGAGATATGACTTGCGCGAAACCATGGCACGTAAAGGCCCAACCAAGACAGTTGGAATGTATCCGTTGGTGAAAAAGAACGGAGTGGATGAATATAAGCCTTTTAGTTTTACTGACATGAATTCGATCCTGGAAAAAATGCCTTCACCCGCCGAAGGGGGTGCACCGTGGTTGTCCAAATTGACGAAAGCTACAATGTCACACAATATAACGATTGGTGATTGGCGCGCGCTGTTATGTAAACAAACAAGCACGTGGGAATTACAGATAGTGGAAACAGAAGCAAGAACGAGCCTTTTGCCAGATTCATGCCCATTTGCGTTATACGCAACTGACATAGGCACTGCAATGCGTAAACGCTACCCAGTGCCCGATGGAGCAATAGCAAATTTGTCATTTACTTTACGAGAAGGACAAAACTTAACAGATTTTTTGACAAAAAGTAAGGAATTTTGGACAGACATAGCCGGAAACCATCCAAGCTCTGACAAGCTGCAAACTGCTATGTTCAGAATGGCCATTCTAGAAGCAATCCCAAAGCCGGTACGAGAAACGATGTTAAATGATCCAAATTTGCCCTATAGTACCACCGAATACTGGGAACGCCATCTCAAGCACCACATGAAACAGTATAGTGCAAAACGTGAGGAAGAGAAACTAAGCACTGATACAGCACATGCACAACTAGTTAAGTTGCAATTAGCTGAGTCCAAAAGAGCGACGGAATCGAAACACTATTGATACAACTCATGTTACAACACAGCAGTCACACATTCTTCATCCAAGCCTGAAGTTGGTCCAATTTCATTAAGGGGTTAGGGACAACGTGGTGGGATTCAGAGGACGGGGAACAGGGAGTAGCGATGCCCAAGGTAGGGTCATGTATGGGGGGTGTTTTGCTTATAGTGGGATCGGGCACTGAGTGAGAGACTGCCAGTGGAATGCCTACACAACACGGAGGGCACTGCACCTACTTCAAAGCTGAAACCAGAGAAAAAACAAGCACAAGCACACCAAGCGCACACTGGAGCCGGAGCAAGCCTATCCCATGGACAATACGCAAAGGGGATTTGGGACCTAGAGCTCACAAAGGAGAAGGGTTGGGGGACCCCTTCTGGCCTATGAAAAATTGAAAGACTATGTCAAGATTGTTTGGTAACACTACTGCTTAACTCACACCAGAAGTGACGCCCTTGGGTGCCATTTATACACCCATATCCCTTTTATCTGACCCCTACCACGTAACATTGATTAAGATGAAAACATACGCACAGGCGTGTTTAAGACAGTTATTGGGAATCAGTGGGACTGTTTACCCTACATCTACATTGGGCAAGAAGGGGTGGCTGCTGGGGTTGAATTATACACATTGCATTATAAGCTACACATAGTCTACCCAACACCACGCGAAAGTTTGTATAAGAGTACACAATACTGACTGAACTAACATAATTAGCTAAAAACACGATGGCCTTCCCAATACTCTCTGTACATTGATTTGACTGATCATTTTTTTGTTTGTTATGTTTGTCACAACAGGAATAGGCCTACTCTTTAGACCTATGGATATTTTGAGGTTTTTATTTTTAATTTTTTTATTATTAAGATTTTTTACGCTTACCGTTCAGACATTAACTGCGCGGTGTACCTGGTTACACAATTGTTGTGGGTTCTTCTGAAACAACACGGCGTGTTATTTCAGAAGGAAGGGGGAGATAGGCATATTAGGCCTACATGTGCGACCGTGACACTGGACTCGACTTAAGACAGACGAGATTTGAGAAAAGACTGCAGTACACCACACATCACATACATAGCCTAGGAAATAACGACAGATAACAAAGGTTGTTTGAAAAACACATTGTTGAGTGTTGGAGGTTGGTAAAGATTGAAAGCGGTTTATGCGGCAATGAGGTAACAAGGCCATGGTTTTACAGGGGTTCACTATGAAAAAGGTAAAGAACGTTTGGCAGCAGTGCAAGCTTCTCACAAGGACATCGGAAATCAAGGATTTTTTTTTCCACAGCGAACGTGCAATATGGAAAGGATTTGGAGAGAGCACGAAAGGGCGTCTTCGGAAAAGACGTTGATGCGAGTGGCCATTTGGAAATAACTGATGGACTGGTTGGGAGCCGTACGGCCAAAAAACTGATGGTTGGTAGAGGACATGAATGGGAGACCGTTGTCTCTGGGCTGGTAAAATAACTTTGGCAGAAGGTCTGTGGTTTGAAAGAAAAAAAACAGTTGCAATGAACTTGGACACATTGGTGGATTGTGGAACGCATACCCTACCCATAAGTATTTGGACCAAACGCCCAAGAGTAAATTGGTAAGGTTGATATAGGCCTACACTACATACAATTATGAGCTGGGTCAACACTCTGACTCATGGTGCTGAGGTCAGTAAGAAACTAGGCAAACAGTAGCCTAAGCCCTGGACCAACGCTAGGTTCGAACATGAAGATTTCGCACATTGCAAGATAAACCATATTACGATAATAACTACTTTGATGTCAGATTTCTCCACACAGGTTGCAGATGGAAGAGGAACCAACGAGACAGGAGACGAGGAATTGAAATTGGCTCCTTCCAAAAGCTATTGAGCGCAGTAGACCGAACCGAGTTGAGCGAATTACACACAATATTCACCTTTAGGGAAAGGCGCAAGGGAAACAAGCTTGCGGAAGCGCAAAGAATGGGGAAAAGCATAAGCCTGCAGCTTAATGCATGCGGGGCACTACTATCACTAACACCACTAATACTAACCCTACTAACGTTAACATGTTTCCTTTCACATTGTGGTATTTGATGATGCTTTATAATGAAACGGGATCCTACAGGAGACGCCACCATTCAACGTAACAATAAGAAACTGCCGTATACCTCAAGGAACTGGTAGTGGTAAAGGGGGTCCCAATAATGCGGAAATTGGTGGTATTGAATGGAGATATTTCAATTTTAGGTTTTGTTATAGCAGGAGGATCAGCAGTGGAGGATTTTTAAAAAAAAAATTATTATTATTATTATTATTAATTATTTAATTTGTCTTTTACATTTTTTTCATTTGTTTGTATTTCTAACCCTTTACATTTTTTCCACAGCCTTCGGCAATGGAACTCACTGTGGTTTCCACATTAATATAATGTCTTGGTGCAATGACAAATTGGGTGATGAGCAGATGATGTGGTATTCTCTTTGCACTAGGTTTCTGAGGCGAGCAACTTAGGTTCCAGAAATAGACAAGAGAAGTTGACCAAGGAAAGCTATGTGGTCATGTTGGTTACAGAGTCTAACACTGAGGTCTAACAAATTTGATGAGGTCATATTAATTATGACCTCACGAAAGGGACTGTTGGAAAATAGGCTAGATTCTGAGGTCCTGAAATATAATGCATTGTCTTACAGCAAGTTGTTCAGGTATTCATTTGTGTTTGCAGGAAATTCTACAATATTTGGTTATGATTAAAAACATTAAAATAAATGTGTCTTGTTGATGGGCACTCAAACCACTGAGTAGGCCCAATGACCCCATGTGACAATCATGAGATGAAGATGTTGAGTAATTGCCCATTCCTTTTAGGAGAGCCTACAGAACTCATCAAACATTGTTGTGAGACAAGCTGAAAGCTGTCATGTGATGTTTGAATAACTGATTGCTTATTTTCTGAATAAGTCTGAAGTCCATACCAAACTCCTTGAAGTATCATTATTTCTAGGACACAGGATACAGTGATGTCACTCAGAAGCGAAACTATTTGACTTAATCCTTTTTAGGAGGCCAGGAGTAGGTGACAATGGGCAAACGACTAACATTGGATTTCAATCTTTTCAGAGCCAATGACCCTCAAATATGTCAAAAGAATGTGCTGTTGTATGTGTATTGCTTGATTAACGTTACAGAACTCAGGAAGTCCACAGATGAGGTCATGGAGACCAAGAGTGATGAAATCAAGGCCCACCCGGAAATGAAGACAGCAGCTTACAATCGACACAGATTAGGCATATTCTGGGTTAACTAACAAATCACGTAATTGCTTACACATAACCACACCCATACACCCACAAACCATAAATACCAACAGATAGGGGATATTCAGTAGGTCCTAATTTTTGTTATCGGTCAGGGCGAGAGAAGGTTAGGATCTCCGGAACGTTCCGTAATGCTTTCACTGTTCACTGTCATTTTTATGTAGTAGACTCTGCAGTTCTGGAAAGCTGTAGTGTTTACTGTGTATGGGCCATTGCTGGTATTCTGGATATTACCAGTGGTGGTCATTTTGTTATTTGGTAATTTTAGAAAATAAATAGATTAATTTGGCTTTTGGAGTTTTTGATTCCTTTGACTCGGATTTTGAACATGCAAGAAGTAGAGACCAAGACGGTAAACTTCAACAACAACTGCAAAGATTCTCTAGGTTCACCATCTCTGATAACAGATCCAGATCTTCTGTAGAAAATGAAACAAATACGAAATTGACTGACTTCTTTACTGTAGGTCTAGCACTAGTTTTGGCGGTAAGCTTTTCTTTTCTTTAGATTTTTTGCCTTTATTTAGAGATGACAAAAAGTGAGTGGGAGAGAGAGAGAGAGAGATGATCTTGGGTTTGGAAATGACCCAGGCTTGACTCAGACTCAAACCTCCCCATGGGCAATACATATAGGCTGCATGTGGAAATGACCCACACTTGACCTAGACTCAGACCTCCCCATGGGCAATACATATAGGCTGCATGTGGTCAGGTGCTTTATTGCACTGCATCCTCAGCCTTTCTGTATTAGTTATATATCTTCCTATGAAGCTTTAATAATAGATACCTTCTATAACGTTGTCTCCAACAAATGCATTAAATGTCCTGGCGCTTTGTTACATTTTTATACATTTTTAATGTTTTTTGTTTTGTTTTGTTTAAGCACAGTAAAAAATAAAGCAAAAAAACGGATGTTCATCAGCTTCTGATCAAGTCAGTCATTAGCCTACATATTTCAAAGTCAGGCTCCTATCAACAAATTCTGGTGGTGTTAAATGTTTCAAAAGTGTGAGAGTAAAATGATCCTAAAAAGATCATTTTCCAATTCTATGCCAGGCAAGGCTCAGATCCACATTTCCATATGTCTCGAAAGTCGCCAAAAGGAGGATTTTACTCCAGACGGGCTCTATGCAGTAAAAAGTGCCAAGTGAATTGGCAACATTCCTGGCAAAAGCTAGGATTTATAAAGCATATCAATGCGTAAAAGCTCGACCAGTAATGCCTTGACCACACCTGTAATCGTGTGTTAAACTCATAATTAAATAGGAAAATGTGCTGACTGGGCCCTTGCATGTTGCTCCAGTCGAAAAGACTTGGTAACAACAGATGCCATCCCTTCACCCATTTTAGCCTGAAGTGACATATACGCTGCATTCAGGCTCTTGATATTTTCGTTTTGTTTTAATTATTATTATTACAAACGGGGGTATGTTAGAGCTGAATGAACACATCCTAATGCAAAATGGGGGTCCTAGCTTTTAAACGCAACTAATTTCATATTTTTATGTGCTTTGGTGGCTGAGATATTTAGGTTTTAAAAGGCACAGGACACCCTTTCCCAAAAAGGGCTTAGGCTAAAATGGGTTAATGTCATGGAGAAATGCAAGAATGCTTTAAAAGAATAAATCACGTCGGCAAATAGGCATAGAGCATGGAATGGTGACTAGCCAATCTTTGTGTTTTCAAATTGTAGCGCAGTGGTTCTCAACCTTTTTTGAATAAACGCCCCCCTGAACCTCATCATAAGCATCCCAACGCCCCCGTGACCTCATCATAACCCTGCCAACGCTCCCCTTAGTATTAAAAAATAAAATAGGCCACGTTTGTGAAGGCTCATTACTGTGCAGGCTGTGCAGTGCACATGTGCAATGGGAAATTACAAATTATGATGTGCCATCACAAACACGGCCATAGACTAATGCTCATCAATCACAACTAAGCAGCTATCCTTCTCAACACACATGGAGAATAGTGAAAAGACAACATATCAAGTGTTAAAACAGAGAAAAAATATTGTTTTAGGGGACATATGTACTCATTTCTAATTTGATAACTGCAACACGTCTCAAATAAGTTGGGACGGGGATCAGTGAAATGTTATAAACATCCAAATAAGATAAAACAAAAAGGAAGAACATTCAAAATGAATTGCACTGTCTTTCCTGATGTACTTCCTCGACATTTGCTGCCTTTTATTGTCCCCGTCCCAACTCTTTTGAGACGTGTTGGATTTACATATTCATGATATCCCCAAAAACAATAATTTTGGTCAGTTTTGATGGCTGATATATTTTCTTTGTACCGTTCTCCCACTAATGTCAGACCCAGACTTTTTGAAAATGGCAGTATTTTGTTATTATTCACAATTAACCTTGCGTCCCAACTTCTATGGAGTTGGGGTTTGTACCTCAACGGCTTCAGGTGTACATTTGTGTCACCAAAAACAGCACACAATCACCCAATATTGCTTTTGCAAGTACCATTCATGTCTGAAACTCTGCGTTTATGAATGGATTTATCTCCAGCATAATGATTTAAAACAAAAACAAGACGGCAGGAATTCAGTATGACACACAAATGTCAATGTGTTTCCAGATTTTAAGGGAGACCAACAGACCAAATATCAAACTGATCAAACACGGACAAACTGTACCCAGAGGCGATTCTAGGATCAGATGGGGCCCCAAGCAAAAATGCAAAATAATGAACATTCGAACCAAAATCGCCACTACTGTGGTAGTGTGGGCTGTTATTCACTATCTAGGGGCTTGGAGGCCCCAAGCGGCTGCCTGCCTTGCCTGGTGGCAAGATGTGCATCTGACTGTACCATAGAAATACAAATAAAGTGGGGATTCAACTTAATCTGATGACCTGCCCATAAGTTTAATACTTCTCTTCATTCATATTCATGGTCTGGTGGTTCTTTTCTGGGGAGGATTTAGTCGGCTACCAGGTGGCCTGCCAATAAGCGAACGATTGGGTGAGAGCTGTCCAATGTATAATGTTACAAACTGTGTCACACTATGCTTCCTATGGATGCTCTGAAAACGTTGAACAAAAGTGTTACCTTGAGCTGTAGTAAAATGAAGTGCATGCTTGAGACGTAGTGGAGCCAACGGTGTTGGTGGTGATCCGTCTCAGGGTGTTGTCTCAGCATGGAAGATTACTGACTCCAACACCATCACATCCCACTCTGTGCTCCCCCACCAGCCTGGAACAGAGTGCACTGTTTCAATGCGGGTACACATCTGAAAACAAGTATTTGAATAAATTGAATGCTTCAGTGTGTCCTTTCAGTCTCAGCTAAGGTAGTCTGTCATGCACTCTGCCACAGATATCCAGGTAAATCAAAGTGCAGGAATTTTGCAACGGTAACGTGAGCCGTCACATGAAAACTGGCCACAAGAAGGACCAGGGGTAGCCTGATTATCATTGACTTTCAAATCTCTTTGAGACTTGGTCTGACCAAGAGCACAACAATTAACATTTCCCAAACAGCATTTCCCAAACGGCCTCCATTAGTTTGCTAATGATTGTTTGCTTCCCAACAAAGTGGGAGGAGGAGTCCTGATTTTGCGGGAGCTCACTCAGAAAGTACTTGCATTGCTCTTGACCTGACTGGTAGCAACGCTGAAGCTGTTGCGTCAGCAAGGGGGCATAATGAGGCATAATGAGTTAATTGTAGATTTAAAAAATCTAGGTGGAACAGTGGTATAAAAAGTAAAAGTAGAAGTGAAAAACCCTGCCACAGATTCCCTCCAACACAGGTGACTTCTCCAAGTAACTGGCTATAAACTAAGTGACTCGGTTATCTTCCACACACCGCACATTGCAGGGACTGACATGACAGACTTTTCGGCTGCACAGAGCCTGACACTGAAGAAGGCTCTGTGCAGCTGAAACGTCTGTCATGTCAGTCCCTGCAATGTTAAATAAAAAGAAAACAACAAGAAAGAAGAAAAATTGAGTGCGATCCATTTCCTACTGCTATAAACTAAGTGACTAAATATCAGATCAAGAAAATGTTTACAAAAAGCGTATTGGAAAGTCCCTACATCTAAACATATTAGTGACATAGTTATTAGTTATTGAATGACTGTTGTGTTCAACAAAACTTGACTGACTGCATGTTTTTACTTGAAAATAGAAAAAAATACGATTGAAACCTGTAGGGCCATCAGTTGTGCAGTATTGACGTCAGTAGACAGCTTTTAAAGCTATGCCCACAATACAGGGTTTACCAAGCAATTTATCTCACGAGAGAGAGAGAGAGAGAGAGAGAGAGAGAGAGAGAGAGAGAGAGAGAGAGAGAGAGAGAGAGTGTGTGTGTACTTTATCTTTGACCTCAATTACTTTCCAGAACTATTCCTTTCTTTTACTAATGATTAACGAATATAAAGTATAAATACTGATAAAGCCATCATCACAATGCTGCACAAGGAGCTGTATCTGTTTTTTTTGTAAGTCACTGATTCTTGAGAAAGTGGCTAAAACAGGTTGTAATCTTGAAAGAAAAAACCTAAGTGAATTACAAAATAAAATGGTATATCCTCGTAGACAAAGGTCTTGGCTTTTCAGAAATGCACAAGGCCAATCTCCCCATTTTGATTTTTTTCAGAAATCAGGTTTTTCTCCGATCATACCTTGTTTTTTGTCAACACCGTCAGACACAATTAAAAGCAATAAAAAGTGTATTGATTTGGTTGCATATGTATCTGGAGTTTTTAAGTGATTATGTGTGTTTTTGGTTCACACATACGCCTTTAAATGTTGAAAATTCACTTGCATTCTATTTTAATACTGTTTCATGTGTTCTAATTTAAAATTATCTGCTGTCAGACAATGCTTACTTAATGCCTAAATAGACCAAACATTTTTTTTGTAATTTCACAAATATTCGTGTAGGCTTAAATTTGCTATTACTTTAATAATTCAACAACTCCAAAGGAAAATTTTGTAAGCACATTCATTTAAAATGTCCAAAACTCCTTCTTACGGTGGTGACTTAAGAACTGGCGGTGGTGACAGTAATCTGAGGGTGGTGAAAGTGACCTAATTATTACCTACATTTAGCAAAATATGATTATCATCGACGTTCAAATCTCTTTGAGATCAAGAGCATAACAATTAACGTTTTCCAAATGGCATGGTTAACCTGCCTCCCTTGGTTTGCTTATTTTTGTTTGCTTATCGAGAATTACAGTTCCCGTATTTGCATTCAAGTACTTGCATTGCTCTTGACCAGGGCCTCGTTTCCGAAAGGGCCTTACTAGACGAGTACATCTATGCAAAAAAAAGACCTAACCCCAAAAAAATTGATACAAAAGGTTTTTCAACTGATTTTGTTACCTCTAAGTGTCCTTAATAACATACTAAAAATCTAGGAAAATCTGACTTCAGGAAAGGTGTCATTTTCAAGATCAAAGTTTTTTTTAAATAAAGGTTACTACATGATAATTACATTGGCATGAACTAACATGTTGTCAGGATCTGTTTGTTTGGAGTGCTGTTTGGGTGGATAAAGACACTACTGCTATGATAATATCCATGTGCTGTTTGTCAGGGCACATCATCAGTGATGAATCATGGTGTCACTAGGTATTTTGGGTCTTTCAGCAGCTGAACTGAATAGACAGGAGCCACTACATGTGTAAGTAGAGGGCAAGGTGAAACGGTTGGTACTGGAGACAGACCATGTCCTGAAAGGACATAGGGCTTTAGCATAGCTTTCGGGTAAGCCAGAGTAGGGCCTGTTGTAGCTTCATAGGCAAGGGTCAGGGCCTTGTATTCAATTAGGGCATGAAAAAGAGGACATGATTGGGAAACTGAGGCTATGTGGTCAGAGAATGATAGATGGTCATCAACAGTGACACCTAGATTTCTTGTGGCCTTATTTGAGGCAACAGTAGCAGAATCCATATTGAGCTCGATATCATGGCAACCTAAATCTTTGGCTGGGATCACCAGCAGTACTTTTGGGCGAGGCTCAACTGAAGGTTGCATTCCTTCATACTTGTGGATAGTTCAGAGAGGCAAGCGGAAATGTGTGTGACCGTGGAGTCATCTGGCACAAAGTAACTGTGCTTCATCGGTGTAACAGTAGTATGAGAAGCTTTGAGAACAGATAACATGGCCCAGTGATGTGGTGTACATGGCAAATAGGAGTCCCAGCACCAGCCCTTAGGACACCTCTGTGGAGAGGCTATGATTTGAGGACAGCTGACCTTGCCCTTGATACATGCTAAGAATGATACCACCAGACTCAAAGAATGTCTGGAAGAACTTGAGACACATAAAACTATAAGAGAGATGTTAAATAATCATCTTTTGAAAAAAAAAATGCTAGCTGGTGTGTCTGCACAAAGATTTTTAGATTTACTACAAAACAAAAAGAGATGTCCATAATCTCTTCTGAAGATATCTTCTGGTTTACTAGAAACAAAACAAAAGAGTCATTTTGAGCTTGGCTTTTTCAGATTTTGAGGTTTTGCATTTTGAAATTTAATGCATATTTAATTAGATATAGTCCAATTACCATATTAAAACATAACATTTCAGAAAACTTGCAATACATTTTTTTCTCACAAATATGTGAGTAATCACCGGATTAAGTTTCATGGTGATATCGGCAAGCTAAATTTTTTGGCCTATTCACCTGGAGTGTCTCTTGACCCTTATAATAAGCCTATGGCAGCCATGTTGAAAAAACTCATTTCCCAAAGTCAGATTTTACTAGATTTTTAGTATGTCATTTAGCAGGTCCAATAGTAATAGAATCCATAAAAAAACCTTTTGTATCAATTTTTTTGGGGTTAAACCCTAAATGTACTCGCCTATTACGTACTACTTAACGCTACGTGTTCACACGTAACACCATCGTAGAGCTCACGGAGCGTTTCCCAAAGCCAACTTAGCAAAGAACCATCGCAGGTTGACACGTAACTCTAAGAACAATCCACGAGTGGTCTAGAGTAGTCTTAACGCGCTAAGATTGATCGTAGCGGCATGGCACAGTGGAGACACCCACAGGATATGAAGGGAAAAGAAGAAACCTGCGCATAAGATTGCTGTTTTAAGACGCGAGCGGCATGGCACAGTGGAGACACCCATAGGAAAAGAGGAAACTTGCGCTTCAAGTTGATGTTTTAAGACGGGAGTGTAAATATCATGGCAGCAGTGACAGTTGACACGGCAACGAAAATAAGAAGGTAACATTAATTGTGGATGTGTAGGCCTATAAAATAAAAGCAATGTGTTTGGAAATATTTTACAGGTAGTAACATAGTTCGACTGTGTTTGATAAACCTGGGCATAATTAAACTGTGATCAATCATAATTTGTGTGGGTGCTTCATGAACAAGAACAAGGCAAAATGAATAAGGGGCTTCGGCAACCAGAGACAAGAGTGTTGATGTCGGAAGGCCACTTCCGAAACTTTATTTAGGCCTATTTTATATTTTTTAAAGAATAATGGTCAGCGAGTTGTTGCACCCTCTTTCATTTTCAAGTAGCCTAAGAAAGGGAAGGCGACGCAGGGAATACATGATAGTTGTAGGCGAAGGGTAAGCTATGACAAAAAATGCAGCGATGGGAATTCGTGGAGATTTTTTGTTTTAATAACAGCAGACTGCCGTGCAAAAATGTCCTCACAGTTGTGAAAGTCTTGAACGCGCGGTACTTTGCGCACCGCTCACCACATGTGCCAAGCTCTGCTCTCCCTATTCCGACTCTAGTAGGCCAAGCAATAACAAAAAGGCAGCGAGGGGATGTGTCAATTTTGATGGACATTGTTTTTCATAACAGCATGCTGACGTGCTCCCGACAGTTGTCAAGCCTTGAACGCCTTGAGGTTGTAATTTTGCGCATCCCAATTTGGAACTCCAACTAGGCCTACTTGTCGTCTTAAATAAACAACTGCACGTATCTGGGTCTTAACGGCGTAGCTCATGGTTATCACCGTCAGTTGGGAGTTTTGCATGATTTCATTGTGTGTGTGCATTTTATTTCATTTGCCAACAATAACTCCTGTCGATAGTTGCAAACTGCTACAAATGTAGTCCCACCCTTATGGAAAACAACTTTTGATACTGACACACGCCTTACATTTTGTAAATGGTTTAGCAGCAGATGGCGGCGCAGTTCACTCCGAGGACATTTCAGCACCACATATGTAGACAGCGATCCTTAAGAGCGACGCTACGAATGATCTTAGAGGCTGTGCACGCGCGTTCATGTACGATTGTCTTTGGGAAACACTCGTAGGAAATCTAAGAACATTCGTAGGATCACTGGTTAACGACACACGTAAGGCTAAGAACCATCGTTATCCGGAAACGAGGCCCTGACTAGTTGCAACACTGAAAGTGTTGCGTAGTTAGGAGGGCACAGCCTGACTAATGGACAGCCTAACCGGAACTAGTAGACAGGATATGCGATAAGCAAACAGCCATAAGCAAACCAAGGGAGGCAGGTCAACCCACAGACCTGTAGGTCTGTGGGTCAACCATGCTGTTTTGGAAACGTTAATTGTTATGCTCTTGGTCAGACCAAGTCTCGAGGAGATTTGAACGTTGATGATAATCAGCTAATAAAAACATGCCATAAGTTGCATTTAAACGCTAAGACTCTCATCTTGCATTAGAATGTTTTAATTCAGCTCTAACATACAGTACCAACATTTTCAATAAAATTGTCTCAAATCTCATGAGCCTGAATGTTGCGTCATGCAGCTCCAGGCGCCAGGGCCAATGTTGCACAACTCAACATCCAGCATCAATGGGTTAAATACAGTTAAATAAAGAGTGGACAGAACAGTATTGCACAATGTAACTTTTCTTCGGTGTATGTCTAATGCTCTCACTTTTTTTTTCAAGATGAACTTGCTACACCTTTCCCATTCAACCAACGAATCAGTAGGTCTCACTGTCACATTGACATATTCAGTTATAAACTATGACCATCTTGGGTCATGCAAGACATCTTACGGAGGTGTAACACTTAGGTACTGTAAAGTAAGTAAGTAAGTAAATTGTATTTATAGAGTATTTTTGCCTCTCTGTTACAGACTTGTCATCGATTGCATGTGAACACAAATCTTTGACTATCGACTGTGGTGAGGAAACACTGCCCCGATTTCTTTGTCAGCACGTCTTGCTTCAGATCTAGCCTAGTAAACTATAAGAACCCGCCTAGTGGCAGAAAATATCACAAAGTTGGTCTAGTGCCACACTATTGCCGATAACCTAAAAGGACATAAAACCCACTCTTCCATGTTTCTTAAAGATGCTGACTAATTCTATGGTACTGACAGTGATGGCACATGGCTCCAATTCATTTATAGAGACGAAATGTGTGTGATGAAATTGCTTCATTATTTCTGGATAACCCTGTACGAGTTGAGCTGTTTGCCATTCCTCTTCAATGCATACTTGTTACCCACCCATTACAGGTGTATGTATCATCTATCTCTGCAATGTTCCCTCCTTACAGGACAAGATATTATCAAAATCCTCAGTAGTAACTATGGACGCACAGATAACACTACCTGCATAGCCGGACGGCCCAGCGGTCAGATTAAAAAAACGACTGCCATGAGGAAAAAGCCTATGCCTACATGGCTCAAAAGTTGTATGCATGTGTTCTAGTCTAAGGGCTCTTACATTGTCAACGTGTGCTAATTATGATATCCACAGCAATGCAAGTCACACGCGTCAAGTATCAAAATTTGAGAGCCTGCACTTGTCTATGCATCGACGCCTAATGTAATAAAGCCTGTACGTGAATGCTTATGAAATACTGTCAACAACTTCCTAATTTAATATGACCAGATGTGACGGGAGGACTCAGTGCTCTACAGTGGCTTCAAACTCTGTGTTCTCCGATCCTTGTTATGGGACCTTTAAGTATTTGGAAGTCTCATACACCTGTATCTCTCCAGGTAACTAATAACTATATATCTCCGGTGTAGGAATTGACTTAAAGGGACACTGTGCAGAAAATGGTCAAAAAAGGTACTGCAACTATGCTGCTCATTGAAACTGGGCTGCCTATTGCCAAATTTGATCTTCACATGAAAGTTTACTAAACAAATATTTTTAGTATAGTCCAAGTACAGTAATTTTTGCAGCTAAAATGGCTATTTTTGGAAATACAAAAATGGCGGACCATGGATGAAAAATGTATGTATGAAAAATGTATGTATGAAAAGTGCAATTTTTCAAGTAATAATGAATACTTAGAATTTGATGCTGGTGGTAAGTATTCATGAAAAATGTAACATTAGTGAATGGGCAGCATGAATTCTGGAAATAAACAACTAAAAATCTCACACAGTGTCCCTTTAATGTTCCTTATTTACACCATGCTATTATAATGAGTTTTAGAGAACTCTAAACTGCACAATCTCATCCATAATCATTGGAAAGGAGTTTTTGGTTTCGAGTCAAATGATTGCGAGTCACAGAGTTACAGACTTGTCATCGATTGCATGTGAACACAAATCTTTGACCATCAACTGTGGTGAGGAAACACTGCACTGATTTCTTTGTCAGCACGTCTTGCTTCAGGTCTAGCTGAATAAACTATAGGAACCCGCCTAGTGACAGAACATACACAGCTGATTCCAAAAAATTTGGGACACTTAGTATTTTGTGAATAAAAGCAAAATGCTGCCATTTTCAAAACATTCAATCCATGCGTGAGATGCGCAATGGCACAAGGTCAACATAGCAAGAGCTAAAGTGAGGCAAATCTAGTTTATTGTTTTTAGGGAAATATGTATTCATTTGAATTTCGACCCATGCAACAAATCTCAAAAAAGTTGGGACAGGGCCAAAACATGTTGTAATAGTTGGATAATTCCAAAAATAATATAGGGAAGAATATTTTAAAAATAACTATATTGACTGCCAACATGAATGCATAAATAAAATACCAACACAGAGAGGCTGTGGCACTCAGTAACGAAGATGTTGAGGGACTAATTACTGATCTATTATACAGAAAGATTGAATTACCAACATTGCAGGCATGTAAGACCTATTTCAGTAATGTAGAGTTCTGTGAAATCATTGCACGAGTTATGAGATCATGACATACCCATGACACTCCAACAATGACAACTGTTGAAAAAATGACCATAAACACAACACTTGATTAAAGCACATGATGCAGACATTAAACAGTGTTACAAGCGGCAAAGCTCATTCTAGACCAGGGGTATCAAACTCATTTTGGTCCGGGGGCCGCATACAACCCATGTGGACCTCAAGCGGGCCGCATTAGTAACATCATCGCAAAAAAAAAAAAACCATAAAGCAGAGGATTAGTGTTCAGTACTATCATGTTTTAAGTGTGTTGAATATGTAGAAAGCAATGCAATACTAATAATCCTATACAAAACCGCTAACCGTCAATGAATGAAATACGGGACAGTTCATTTTGGCGGGGGTCTGGGGGTTTTCCCCCCGAAATTTTTGTATTTCTTAGATGTCATTTCCTGCATTTTCACACATTTTAACATCCCGTTTCCAGTTTCAGCTTAATAGGAACCAATATACCAAACCAAACCAAAATACAATTATATTTATTATTTCATTTTAACCAATACCAAAACAATACGAATAAGAAGTATTAACATTTGATCTCTACATATTAAAGTACTAACGTCAGTTCTGGCCAGGCCATGGTAGTCAAGAAGCTTGCTGCCCTCCCCTTCATCTAATTAATTCCTAATTGATCCAGGTGCATTCTCTCAGCTGATAATCTTATTTCCCTAGCGATTGGCCACACGGCTTCGGCACACCTTTTAAATTCTATCCACTTCCTCTCAACTGTATGCTGCTCGGTTTTTGCGACCTACCACCTCCACCTTGTCGTGTATGATGTGACATGTTCTCTTGTCACGTCGCTTGGCTCTGTTCATGGGGGGTTATCTCTCGCCCTGTCCTGCTGGGGTGAGAATTCCCTAAACTGCTGCTGCCCCCTGACTAAATGCTTTTCCATGCTGCTCATGGAAATAGGGGGGTTCCTCCGAACAGAGCTATACCGCCAAATGTAATTCATAATTTCAATAAAATAAATTGCATTTATATTCTTCTCTTGTGTTTCTTGACTGAAATGGTTCTGACAGAAATGAGGTCTATATATGAGCTTCATCAAATGCCTGTCAGAGTACAAATTCACCATTTACAGTATAATAGAAGTGTGATGTGCACTTTACTAAATATAGCAGGGGTGTCAAACTCAAATTGACCGAGGTCCAAAATCAAAATCTGGTACGAAGTCGCGGGCCAAACTCAACAATTATTTTTTAAAAATTGACTAAAATAGTGCATGCATGCACTTCATACGCATATTCAAATTTCACATACACTCTTTCCCATCATATTTGTTAGTAAAAATGTGTCTGCACATCCTGTGACAGAGCAAATTTCATGTTCAAGTCGTTACGCTATACATTAATGGTGTATGTGGGACAACTGTTCTGGGAAGCCACGGTGCATGGGACTGCTTTTGGGTGGCACTTCATTGTCACATACCATCACAACATGTCACAGAATACATGTAAACCTAATGGAATGCAATCTACCTTTATTATCCCTATCAGTTCATTTTCTGAAACTTCATGAATAAAGACCTAGGCAAATAAAGCCCATTCAATTCAATAGTCTCATGATTTCATGAAGTAATGTTCTGTTGTGTAGGCCTACTGTAATATTCTGGTAATAAATGAAGTCAAACCCCGAATACATAGCGACCACACTGAACAACCACCTGCATTACTCGTGACTGTAGTTGTGACAGTTGTGACAGGGGACAAATATTAACCCAGTGCCCGTTGTCTTGACCGCCTAGAATGTAGGCTGCTATCCCAACCTTTCACTGTTATCCATGCGTTATTAACATGACCATCGTCCACGTTCCACCTTGTAATCCACATCATAGCTAATAGCAAGAGAGGGACTATTGTTGTGCTACAATTTGGCGATTCCTCTCAGCTCACGTGTGTAACTTGTGTTACATCCGAAATATTGCACATTGGACCACATCCAAAACAGTTCCGCTTCGAGAAACGAGACGTTTGCCCAGTGCTTGTTACAGCGGATTGTCGTTGCGATGTCACTGGCCTGGGAAAGTTTGATTGCAGTAGGCTACAGAGAGTAATATGTTGTCTTCGAGATAATTTTTATTATCAAAGCAACTGGGTTGAGCCAAAATAATGTAATGTAAACTGGCGTCTGTGCAACATAATCTGAGAGAGATATTTTCGCTTCCTTTTCAGTTTGTATTTGTGAATGATTTTACGCTGTCGCTGCCAACCAATTGGAAGGGGGCCCCCTCCAGCTGGGGGTACTTTGACTATACTGTCGTCCTTGTACTTTTCGGCACTTTACCTCACGCTGTCGCTGATGCACCAATTTGAAGGGGGGCCCCTCGAGCAGGGAGTATTAGGGAGGCGCTGTTGCTGTCCTCGCAGCAGAGCCGTTCATACAGATGACAGTGGCTCATTATAAAGCTATTTAAAATCGTCATTGCGGTTGAATACAAAACATGTCGTCCGTGGGGGCCCCTCCTACTCGGGGGCCCTAGGCAAATGCCTACTTTGCTTACCTTAACGCAACGGGCCTGCATGGGCGTCTAAAAAATGAATGATTACACAGAGATGGAACTACGGAGCGACCCACAACCCATATGGCTGGAATCGCAATGAAAACTAGTTTATCATGGCTATCTCAGATTGGCTGTATATATGAAAGCAACACTGTAAATAGTCATTTTCTTACTGATGTGTTGAACTGCACATGCGCGGAATTTCACAAGACACGTTCTGCGCCGCGGTCTGTGACTCTGTTGCAACCCCATGAGTAGCTACCCGATGTGAACCGCATATGTCATCAGCAACCGACCAGCGGAAGGAGATACTGAGGGCATATCGATTGGGTTTGAGCAATCATAAAAGCTTACGCGTCGAGGCGGCGAGATGATTGGATAAATAACAGCGCTGCTCAGCAAGTAATTGGCTCTTGTTGCCGGACAGGTGGGATATGTGCAAGCACACACCTTATTAGCGGAGTGAATTGCCCCCGTTCATTCCTATGGATGCTTTCTGAAGTTTCTTCTCATACAGACCATCCCTGGTACATCCCCCTCAGATGGCACCAACATCAACCGGATGTGGCTCCATCTGCTGGTGCGATGGGGATTTACACAGCTCTCCACAAACCACCTCATCACAGCAGTGGCTAACGACTCCTACTGATTGCCTGAACAGCTGTAGGGCATGAAAGGAACAAACCTGTCTATATTCAGTTAAATACAACATTAATGCTTTCTTATGATTCCGGTTAGGCTGTCCATAGCCCTTCTAAATGATCTTACAGTGGAACGTACAAGTAGGACGTGCGCTACAGCTGTCTGTATTTTTCAGTAAGTACAACAGGACCTAGAACTGTGCTTCATTAGCTGATATGTTTATCAGATGACTTCTGGTTTGATTTACATCATCTTGCTCCCTCACAGGAAACCGATCCACCTGTGCAGCTACAAGCTCATCTTTCACCAAGACTGATCTCCATTGAAGAGTGAAACTCAATTTATTGAATCATAATCCTGAAGTATGATAAGGCTTTGGCAAATGGTCTGGACTTGGCAGGAAAATACATTATACACATTCATATTTTCAAATGGTAAAATTTCACAGAAGATTTACTTTGCAAGCCTGATCTCTGATTATTTTCTGTTGTGTTGGGTGATTGGAACTGTCAACAATCTCAAGCTTTCTAAACTTTGAATTTAATGGAGGTGAAGTCTATGTCATTATAGACTGGTTAATCTGTGTTTCCTGGAAACATTCACTGTCCATATAGGCCTACAAAAGTTTTACTTTGCTTTCATGTCAAGATGGCAGACTAAATGAAAAGAGAAAATAATCAAAACAAACTGGTACAACCCAGCCAGAATTTTGGAGAAACAATTAGTCATTAAGGGTTTTCCAGATCAGATTCCATAACACTGTGTGTGTGTGTGTGTGTGTGTGTGTGTGTGTGTGTGTGTGTGTGTGTGTGTGTGTGTGTGTGTGTGTGTGTGTGTGTGTGTGTAGTTCACATAAACATGGAAGGCCAAAAGAAATCAAGACCCTCTGATACCTTAAGTCACCTTTATTAGACTAACGACTAAATGTACATCATTAAATACATTAACTGTTATTTCACCATAATCCTATCTCATCATAGTACAGTGTAGCAATGTATAATATTACAAACTGTATCACACTATGCTTCCTATAGATACACTAAAAACAGATATATTGAATAAAAGTGTTACCTTGAGCTGTAGTAAAATGAAGTGCATGCTTGACACGTAGTGGAGCCAACGGTGTTGGTGGAGATCCGTCTCCGGGTCTTGTCTCAGCATGGAAGATTACTGACTCCAACACCATCACATCCCACTCTGTGCTCCCCCACCAGCCTGGAACAGACATGCACTGTTTCAATGCGGATACACATCTGAGAACAAGTATTTGAATAAAAACGGTGCGTCCTTTCAGCCTCAGCTAAGGTAGTCTGTCATACACTCTGCCACAGATATCCAGGTAAATCAAAGTGCAGGAATTTTGCAACGGTAACGTGAGCCGTCACATGAAAACTGGCCACAAGAAGGCCCAGGGGTAGCCTGATTATCATCGACTTTCAAATCTTTTCAAGACTTGGTCTGACCAAGAGCATAACAATTAACATTTCCCAAACAGCATTTCCCAAACTGCCTCCCTTGGTTTGCTAATGATTGTTTGCTTCCCAACAAAGTGGGAGGAGTTCCTGATTTTGCGGAAGCTTAGAAAGTACTTGCATTGCTCTTGACCTGACTGGTTGCTCTGAAATGCACATTCTGCGACGACTGCGACGTCTCTGCCATCGGAACAAGTGTTCTGCAGCTGGATTCACTGACTGTGATTTTCGAATAATATTTGATTTTAAAATAGTGCTTTAGCTGAAAAAAACAAAAAAAAACAATTCCTCATTTAGATAGTGGTCGTCACCACTCCAAGACGTTGTCTTTGTTGTGCTCAGGCCAATTTTTAACTAGTTTGGTCATGGTATGTGTTGGGTCACTGTCCATTTGAAAGACCCATTTGCTGCTAAGCTATACATAACTTCTTGGCAGATGATTTTCCTCAAAACATAAAATTTGCTCTGTTTAAACAACTGATACGTTGTCTTTGCCAATGCTCCATCTTATTAAAGGATGACAGCATTTTGCTTTAATTTACAAAATACCAAGTGTCCCAACTTTTCGGATTTAATTTTAAATTTAATGTTTAATGTGTAATGTTTAATTTTCCTAAATCACCTAAACTTAGACAGGTATTATTCATATCAGGGAATGAGAAATTATATATAGTGTGTCTTTAGACATCTGGTTTCATCTGTATATTATTAAGTTAATTGATATATTGATTTTGTGCTTGTGCATGTGCAGTATAGGACAAAAGCTCTCATCCCATGCATTCGCTTTAGTTTCGTGGCTATTCACAGTACATAGTACATTTTTCCAGAGAACATCAACTGTGCATGTAGAATTATGTGCTTCACAAAAAATATCAATTCTAGCAGTTGTCCAACACAGATGTCAGCTGTCTATCCACCTGACGTCAACACAGCGTACACCTGATGGCACCACGCGATTCAGAAGCTTTTTGTGTATTTTCAGGTAAAAACATCCAGTCAGTCAAGTCAATCTTAATTGAACACAAAACTCACCCAATAACTCATTAGAATTGTAAACCTTGTTTTAGGCATTTGCCAATACAAGCAAGATGTTCTTGATCTAATAATGAGTCACTTGGTCTAACATAGCTGGTTATCTAGGTGGAACAGTGGTATTAAAAGTAAAAGTAGAAGTGAAAAACCCTGCCACAGATTCCCTCCAACACAGGTGACTGGCTATAAACTAAGTGACTAAATATCAGATCAAGAAAATGTTTGTAAAAGGCTTGTATTGGAAAGTCCCTACATCTAAACGTATTTGTTACAAAGTTATTAGTTATTGAATGACTGTGTTCAACGACACTTGACTGACTGCATGTTTTTACTTGAAAATAGAAAAAAAATAAGATTGTTGAAATCTGTAGGGCCATCAGTTGTGCAGTATTGACGTCAGGTGGATAGACAGCTTTTAAAGCTATGCCCAATACAAGGTTTATCAAGCAATTTATCTCTCAGAACTCCTTTCTTTTATTAATGCGGTTTTCCCTTGAGTAAGGAGGAAACGAACATATAATATAAATACTAAAAAATAATGCCACGTCAGGTGGATAGACAGCTTTTAAAGCTATGCTCACAATACAAGGTTTACCAAGCAATTTATCTCTCAAAACTCCTCCTTTCTTTTATTAATGGGGTTTTCCCTTGAGTAAGGAGGAAACGAATATAAAGTATAAATACTAAAAAATATTGCCATTCCTCCACCACAGAGTTTGGAGGCTGGTCACTAGTCTTCTCTGCTCAGTGAAAGAGCCATCATCACAATGCTGCACAAGGAGCTGTATCTGTTTTTTTGTAAGTATGACATGTATTCTGTTATGGGATGACTTTTCAGTAACGGGATCCGTTTTTCAATGTGTGGTTCTGAAAAAGAGCAAATGTTCATGTGCATCATGTAATAGCAACAGTAGTAATGATGTGAAATGGAAACACAATGTGCTATCTACTCATTAGCTTAATTGACCAGGATGTACGTAATTGTTCTTGAAAAACGTATTTATTAATTATATGAAATTGAAATGAAATGACATACTTTCAGATGTATTTTTATTGAGTTAGACCTATCATATACATATACATATACATATAAATTAACTCAAACAAAACATGCTCATACCCATGTTACCTAGGGTTAGTGGTTGGTACATGGTACATGGTACCCTTAGTATACAAATAAGAAATCAGCATAATATCTGTATAATAATTGTCTACCTTTTTCTTTCTTTTTTTCTATTCCATTCACAGGGATGGCTGCCAGCAATCCATGGTGGACAAGTGCAGGTAACTATGTTATATACTAACTTATAGAATTTACCACTAATGTAGTAGTTATGGACGAGTATCAAATGTGTCTATCCACCCTATTATCCACGCTTACAAGGGCAGCACTACAGTATTACTATTTGGTTTACAGTTACCACTATAGTGCTAATTAAATAATTCAGAGGGGCTATGGATAGCTTAACCCGAACTAGACAGGATATGCTGTGGTATGTAAACCGTTCAAATGGGTGGGGTAAATGGGTGTGGTAATACGGTGGATAGTCCTGTTTTACAAATTATTTATTTCAAAATGTAGTAGCTATCATCTGTTCAGATGTTCTCTATTCTGGGGGGTGGGGAGGGTGTTAAATACGGTTAAATAAAGAGTGGACAGAACAGTATTGCATAATGCAACTTCTTCGGTGCCTGGGGGGGGGGTGTTAACCCATTGATGCCTAAAGCACCTGCAAAAAAAGCTGCTGAATGCCTGAGACTTTAAAAAAAAAGTTGCCCTCAGCCTATAAAAAACGAAATATCTCAGCCTCTGAAGCACATAGAAACATGAAATAAGTTGCATTTAAACGCTAAGACCCTCATCTTGCATGTGTTCATTCAGCTCTAACATACCACGATTTTGAATAAAATTGTCTCAAATCTCATGAGCCTAATTGTTGCGTCATGCCTACGGTGTCTGTTTAATGCTCTCTCTTTTTTTCCAAGATGAACTTGCTACAACTTTCCCGGTCAAGCAACAAATCAGTAGGTCTCACTGTCACATTGACATATGAATTTATAAACTATGACCATCTTCAGAGGGTCAGGAAAGATATCTTACGGAGGTGTAACAGTTAGGTACTGTAAAGTAAGTAAGTAAGTACATTTTATTTATATTGTATTTTTTGCCTCTCTGTTACAGAGTTGTCATCGATTGTATGTGAACACAAATCTTTGACCATCGACTGTGGTGAGGAAACACTGCCCCGATTTCTTTGTCAGCACGTCTTGCTTCAGATCTAGACTAGTAAACTATAAGAACCCGCCTAGTGGTGGCAGAACATATCATAAAGTTGGTCTAGTGAAACACTATTACCGATAACCTAAAAGGACATAAAACCCGCTCGTCCATGTTTCTTAAAGTGCTTAAAGACTAATGCTATGGTACTGACAATGATGGCACATGGCTCCAATTCGTTCATAGAGAGGAAATGTGTATGATGAAATTGTTTCGTTATTTTTGGATAACTCTGTATGAGTTGAGCTGTTCGCCATTCCTCTTCAGTGCATACTTGTTACCTACCCATTACAGGTGTATCCATCATTTATCTCTGCAATGTTCCCTCCTTACAGGACAAGATGTTATCAAAATCCTCAGTAGTAACTATGGACGCACAGATAACACTACCTGCATAGCCGGACGGCCCAGCGGTCAGATTAAAAAAACCGACTGCCATGAGGAAAAGGCCTTTGCCTACATGGCTGAAAGGTTGTTTTTATGTGCTCTAGTCTAAAGGCTCTTATATAGTCAACGTGGGCTAATTATGATATCCACAGCAATGCAGGTCACACACGTCAGGTACCAAAATTTGAGAGCAAGCACTTGGCTACGCATCGATGCATATAGTGCCTAATGCGTAGTCTCGCGTTTAAGAATGCGTTGACTATGTAAGAGCCCTAAGTAATGACATGGAACTTAGATTATTTACATTTACACATTGTTCTTCCTTCGCATACAAGACACATAATTTAACGATGGACAAACACAATCTTCATAAAAGAATGTGCATTCAGCATAATGTCATACAGCCTTTACGTGAATACTAATGAAATACTGTCAATAACTTCCTAATTTAATGTGACCAGATGTGACGGGAGGACTCAGTGCTCTGCATTGGCTTCAAACTCTGTGTTCTCCGATCCTTGTCGTGGGACCTTTAAGTATTTGGAAGTCTCATACACCTGTCTGCCTTCAGGTAACTAATAACTATATATCTCTGGTGTAGGAATTGACTTAATGTTCCTTATTTACACCATGCTATTATAATGAGTTCTTTATTCATCGAGAGCAGAGTTTTAGAACTCTAAACTGCAGAATCTCATCCATAATCATTGGAAAGGAGTTTTTGGTTTCTTGCAAGTCAAATGACCCTGTATTTTTTGCATCTCTGTTACAGACTTGTCATCGATTGCATGTGAACACAAATCTTTGACCATCGACTGTGGTGAGGAAACACTGCCCCGATTTCTTTGTCAGCACGTCTTGTTTCAGATCTAGACTAGTAAACTATAAGAATCCGCCTAGTGGTGGCAGAACATATCACAAACTAGGTCTAGTGCCACACTAGTGCAGATAACCTAAAAGGACATAAAACCCGCTCTTCCATGTTTCTTAAAGATGCTGACTAATGCTATGGTACTGACAATGATGGCACATGGCTTCAATTTGTTCATAGAGAGGAAATGTGTGTGATGAAATTGTTTCATTATTTTTGGATAACCCTGTACAAGTTGAGCTGTTCGCCATTCCTCTTTAGTACACACTTGTTACCTACCCATTACAGGTGTATCCATCATTTATCTCTGCAATGTTCCCTCCTTACAGGACAAGATGTTATCAAAATCCTCAGTAGTAACTATGGACGCACAGATAACACTACCTGCATAGCCGGACGCCCCAGCGGTCAGATTAAAAAAACCGACTGCCATGAGGAAAAGACCTATGCCTACATGGCTCAAAGGTTGTATGCTTGTGTTCTAGTCTAAGGGCTCTTACATTGTCAACGTGGGCTAATTATGATATCCACAGCAATGCAAGTCCCACGCGTCAAGTATCAAATTTTTAGAGCACACACTTGGCTACGCATTGATGCATAACAGTGCCCAATGCTTAGTCTCGCGCTTAAGAATGCGTTGACTATGTAAGAACCCTAAGTAATGACATGGAACTTGGATTATTTACATTTACCAGTACATTGTCCTTCCTCTCATACAAAGCACATAATTTAACTGTGGACAAACACAATCTTCATAAAAGAATGTGCATTCAGCATAATGTAATAAAGCCTGTACGTGAATGATTATGAATTTCCTATGCTTATAACTTCCTAATTTAATGTGACCAGATGTGACGGGAGGACTCAGTGCTCTGCATTGGCTTCAAACTCTGTGTTCTCCGATCCTTGTTATGGGACCTTTAAGTATTTGGAAGTCTCATACACCTGCCTCTCTCCAGGTAACTAATAACTATACTGTATATCTCTGGTGTAGGAATTGACTTCATTTTCCTTATTTACACTATGCTATTATAATGAGTTCTTTATTCATCAATGGCAGAGTTTTAGAACTCTAAACTGCACAATCTCATCCATAATCACTGGAAAGGAGTTTTTGGTTTCTTGCGAGTCAATTGACCTTGTATTTTTTGCCTCTCTGTTACAGAGTTGTCATCGATTGCATGTGAACACAAATCTTTGACCATTGACTGTGGTGAGGAAACACTGCACTGATTTCTTTGTCAGCACTTCTTGCTTCAGATCTAGCCTAGTAAACTATAAGAACCCGCCTAGTGGTGGCAGAACATATCATAAAGTTAGTCTAGTGCCACACTATTACCGATAACCTAAAAGGACATAAAACCCACTCTTCCATGTTTTTTAAAGATGGTGACTGTACTTGTCATTAAGTGCAGTTGAACAGTTTGATCCATACATGTTTATGGTTTGAATGCTAAATGTTGGCTATACACAGCTTCATCGGTTTGGTGCCAGACACTGTTCATGCTATAGTCTGGTTTACGAAGCTACTTCAGATCAAGATATTGTATGTGACTAATGCAATGGTACTGACAATGATGACACATTGCTCCAATTCGTTCATAGAGATGAAATGTGTGATGAAATCGTTTCACTATTTCTGCATAACCCTGTATGAGTTGAGCTGTTCGCCATTCCTCTTTAGTACATACTTGTTACCTACTCATTACAGGTGTATCCATCATTTATCTCTGCAATGTTCCCTCCTTACAGGACAAGATGTTATCAAAATCCTCAGTAGTAACTATGGACGCACAGATCGCACCACCTGCATAGCTGGACGACCCAGCCGTCAGATTCAAAAAACAGACTGCCATGAGGAAAAGGCCTTTGCCTACATGGCTAAAAGGTTGTATGCATGTGTTCTAGTCTAAGGGCTCTTACATTGTCAACGTGGGCTAATTATGATATCCACAGCAATGCAAGTCACACACGTCAAGTATCAACATTTTAGAGCACACACTTGGCTACGCATTGATGCATAACAGTGCCCAATGCTTAGTCTCATGCTAACAATGAGTTGACTATGTAAGAACCCTAAGTAGTGACATGGAACTTAGACTTTTTACATTTACCAGTACATTGGTCTTTCTTCACATACAAAACACATAATTTAACTATGGACAAAAACAATCTTCATAAAAGAACGTGCATTCAGCATAATGTAATAAAGCCTGTACGTGAATGCTAATGAAAAATTGTCAATAACTTCCTAATTTAATGTGACCAGATGTGACGGGAAGACTCAGTGTTCTGCAGTGGCTTCAAACTCTGTGTTCTCAGATCCTTGTGGGGGAACCTTTAAGTATTTGGAAGTCTCATACACCTGCCTCTCTCCAGGTAACTAATAACTATATATCTCTGGTGTAGGAATTGACTTCATTATCTTTATTTACACCATACTATTATAATGACTTTTCGTGGACGTGCGCTATAGCTGTGTGCCTTTCAGTAAGTACAACAGGACTTATATGTGCTTAGCTGAGCTGGGTGAGCCGTTTTGTTTCTCAGGTGATCTCTGGCTTAATTTGTCTTGCCTTGCTCCCTCACAGGAAACTGATGCCGCTGTGCAGCTACTAGCTCACCTTTCACCAAGCCTGATCTCCAAAGAAGAATGGAACACAATTCATTGAATCATAATCCTGCTGTATGAAAAGACTTAATTAATTGTCTGGAACAGGCAGGATAATACTTTCATTATAAATTCATACTGATATATTTTTCTTCACATGCTTAATGCAGAGAATCACTTTTACATGCCTGCTCTGATTCTTTTCTTTGTTACGTTGGGTGATTGGGAATACACTGTCTGTCAACCTTGCAAAAGAGTAATCTCCAGAGTCCCAAATAAAATCTTCCACGTAAAAGTGTGAGTGCAAAAACATACTACATGTAATGCATTGCTATCCATTATTAGTAACCCCTCCTTTGTGATTACAATACAAACACCTGGATGTGGTTAAATGGCAACATTTTGAGAATTTGAAACGTGTATACAGTATATCACGAAAGTGAGTACACCCCTCACAGTTTTTGCAGATTTGTGAGTATATCTTTTCATAGGAAAGCATTACAGAAATTTCACTTTGACACAATGATTAGTGACCTTTTAACAACATATTTAACCGCTTAAATTTCTTGTTCACTCAGAATAAATAAAATACAGACATTAATGTTTGAACATGTACCCACAAAAGTGAGTACACCCCAGATTAAAATCCGGTAGAGAATGAAAGTGAAAGAAGTGAAAGCCCATTGGGAAACTCCAACTCCCATTGTCATTGTGACACAGCACTCCACAGCACACAAGTGAACACTGCACACAACGAAATTGCATTTATGCCTCACCCGTGCAAGGGGGCAGCCCTCAGTGGCGCCCCATGGGGAGCAGTGCGGTGGGACGGTACCATGCTCAGGGTACCTCAGTCATGGAGGAGGATGGGTGAGAGCACTGGTTGATTACTCCCCCCACCAACCTGGCGGGTCGGGAGTCGAACCTGCAACCTCTGGGATGCAAGTCTGACGCCCTAACCGCTCACCCATGACTGCCCATGACTGGGCCGTGTTGGCTCGAATTGTCTCGAAATGAAAAGGGATTAAAAGGGAGGTCATCTGTGTGAGTTTCAACCTTTCTTTGCATTGAACTTTCACATTTTGAGTGTGCACCTGGCTTAAATAGATTGGTGTGAGATTTGAATGCAATCCTATGGAGAATATCATGATCTGCTTCAGTAGTCACAGTGCATGTTGACATGCATGTTTCTTTTAGGTGTATTTCAGATTGCCAATGTTGACAGCATTCATGCATCCCCAAACCATGTCAGTCCCACTACCATGCTTGGCTATTGAGAGGATACACTTTTTTGTAAAACTCACCTGCTTACCACCACACATGCTTGACACCATCTAAAGCAAATTTGTTTATCTTGGTCTCAAGCGAGATGAACAGACCAAGGATATGGATCACTGGAACCATGCCGTGTGATTTGAAGAGACCAAGATAAACAAATTTACTTTAGATGGTGATAGTGTAGGTCATTAGCAGCACTATTCTGATTTAACAGCCTTCCAAAATGCCTTGGGTACAAATGCTACAATTATAAATTTGAATAAAATATAAAGTAGCCTTGATCTACTGTATTTCAATAACAATCTCTGCATGCACATTGCATACTACCTTTAACCCTTGTTTGGTCTTCATTTGGTGATCTTTTGTGGCAAAAAATAATTAATGTACTGGAAAGCAATAAACATAATCTCTTAAAATTAAGGGGGAAGAATCACAGGACAACAGACAAGAATGTGTGCGTGCGTGCCTGCGTGCCTGCGTACGCATGCTATAACTTAAGATAAGATAGAACATATGATAAGATGGAGCTCTGGAAAAGGAACAAGGAAGGAAAATACTTTGCTTCACATGCTTCGTAGCTTGTTCACACGTTAATGTCACAGTTGTTCAAATGGCAAAATTATGTCTATGGCACTAGTTGGGTTTAAGATAGTGCATTATTGAACAAGGTTTGAGTAAGGTAGGGACAGTGCTTCCAACAACAGTGTGTGCAGAGATGTCAAAAGTAATGGAAGTAGAAGTTAAAAAAGTAAAAAACAAAAAAATCTGCTACAGTTCACGACAAACTTCACTGAGTAACCAGTGTGACAGTGTACCTGTCTTACAATCAGCTGACTGTGCAGGTTGGATTAAATTTGTGGTGGCCTCTTTTTAGGTTTGTCTTTTTAGGTGTTCTTCTGTAACAACACAGCATATTTACCTCATTAGGTACAGTAGTAGAATACCTGGTGTAATAGCTATGTTCTAGTGTTGTACTTACAAAATTAATTTACTTTTACTTTTGGGTCATTTCACGTGAAATCAGACACTTTTGGACCCGACCGACACGGATTTCAATCATACTTGGTGTGCCTTTTTAGTAGCAAGGTAGCACCCCAGAACTGCATTGGTTTGAATCTGACACTAATATTAAGGGAGAAACAGACTAGGAAAGGTTCACATGTGAGGGTAGGACACTATACATTCAGCCTTGATTATATCAGTCAGTGTTAGTCACAAAAAGCTGTCTGTGGTGTTGTTTGAAAGCTCTTTTCTGGTGGCTTTACAAATTACACAATCAGCTTGGAATACAACAACCCTCAGAATATGAATTATGATCAATTGAAAAATTGAATATCTAGAAAACTCATATTTTAAAATGGCCATTTCCATGTCTTAACGTAGCCTGCAATGCCATGAACAACACCTACAATTCTGGTGTTTGGTTCTTTATTCATTTCAGAGATAATGGGACATAAAGGTTGAAATGAGTTGTAATGAAGTGGTAGTAGAGTAGTGTCAGGGACAAGACTGGACTGGCCATCTGGCAAAACGGCATTTCCCGGTGGGCCCTGCACTCTCGTCGGTCCCTATTCCAGGTACTCAAAAGCTACACAGCTTCTGCCCATTGTCAATGGACACAGTGGAAGTTAGACCATTTTCAGCATTCAGAAAAGGCAGGGTTGAAAGAATAAGCTCAGTAAAGGAATTTTCAAAATGTTCAAGCATCAAAGGGTATGTTGTAGCTGTATATGATGGCAACTAGTGGCTAGCATGTGTTGAGGAATGTATGCCAAGCACTGGAGAGGTGAAACTGAACTTCCTGCATCCTCATGGACCATCTCCATCCTTCACATATTCCGATAGACATGCTGTCATGTGATATTACTATGGTATTACCATATTTTTTGAGTCCCATTATCTCTGAAATTGATAAAGGACCAAACACCAGCATTTCAGGTGTTGTTCATGACATTGCTGGCTATGTTTGGACAAGGAACTGGCCCATTTTAAAATATGAGTTTTCTAGATACAGTATTCAATTTTTATTTTTTCAATTTATCATAATTCATATTCTGTGGGTTGTTGTATTCCAAGCTGATTGTGTAATATGTAGAGCCAGAAAACTGCTTTCAAACAACACCACCGACAGACATCGGCCTTTTTGTGACTTACACTGACTGATATAATCAAGGCTGAATGTATACTGAATGTGTCCTACCCTCATTTGTAAACCTTCGCTAGTCTGTTTTTCCCTTAATATTCATGTCAGATTCAAACCAATGCAGTTCTGGGGTGCTACCTTGCTACTAAAAAGGCACACAAAGTGTGATTGAAATCCGGGTCGGTGTGTGATTTCACGTAAAATGACCCCTTTGACACCTTTGTGTATGTGTGCCGAATGTGAGACTGAAGTAAAATGATGGAACAAAACTACAATGATGTTGTTTAAAGGACAGGGTAGTGGTTGAGGTAGAAAGAAGTAGTTCATGTTCAATGCTCATGTTCAATTGTTGAAGAACAGTTTGTGTGAAGAACCTGGTTTGAGTGTTCATCCTAGGGGTGGGCAGTAACCGCGGTATAATATCGTGTGCGGTATTTTTTCATCAATGATAGAGATTTTGTGTCATACCATCTACCGCAATAGCGCATTGCGTCCTGTAGATGTAGAGTCATTGTTATAGATTAAAAGTTTAAAAATATGTTTTCAAATGATTTGAATGACAAGAATTCCCACATAGAAGATAAAACAATGTCTGACCAGTCATTTCCAAAAAATAAAATGCAAAAAAATGGTGTTTTGGTCATTTTGCCACAAAACGCTTAATTTTAACATTTTATACACAAATGTACAATACCGTGATATATACCGTGGCTAAAATTATACAGAGGTATACATTTTTGGCCATACCGCCCACCCCTAGTTCATCCAACAAAGAACTACGCGTTGAGGTGTACAACAACAGTCACCTACATTTACTCAAGTATTCCTACTGCACCCTCACTCTGCCTCACTCTCTCAATGAAAATAAATGTGTGCATGTATTTCTTCCTGCACCCCCCCGAGCAGAATTGTATAATGTAGAAGTTAGAAGTACTGTTATAAATGTAATTACAATACTAGTAATATGAGGTTATATAACTGCATACATAACGGTATTGTAATTACATGCGGACCAGTAATTTTACTTCATACAACTCTGACCACACACACAAAAAAGTCAGACCACATCTGCAAAGGTGTAGAGGTGGAGTATCAAAATTGTAATGAATCCATTTGCCACTGAAAATAGCAACAACAACAAAATGTGTACAATCACACAAAGAACCTACACATCTCTCTGCTTTGATTCAACAACAATTGAGCACAACATCTCTCAAAGGTCAAGGTCCCTTCACTGGTTAATAGGCTTATTAGCTTGAACGTAACTCCCTGTGCACCTGTGAGCTTCAAACAATCCATTGGGTCACTCGAAAGCAATAAATAAACTCTAAACACCTTCAGAGGCTAAAGAAACAATCATGGTGAAGAGAAGACCTAACTGATTCTGTCATGGTTAATGTGCTGTGCTCCATCTATACATATAAAAAAACTTTTTCAAAACGTCCATTGTTCAAAGTCCATTATTAAAATGTCCATTATCGCCTACTATTGTACCAATAATACAATTGATATACACCAGTGCCTCTCCGTGATTGGATCAACAGTCAGGCTACAGCTGGGAAGCTTTGTGGGAGTGTACATTAGAACCACTATTATGACGTTCCTATGTATGACGTAGCGTGATAGGCTTTGTGACGTTGCCAAATGTTTACCAGCCAGTCCAGATTCTTCACACAAGGAAAAGCTTATCGAGCGTTGGAAGTTGTTGTTTTTTAATGTCCTAAAACGCGCATTTTCCCCTGTAAAACACAAACAATTCATTCTTGCTGCTTTGGCGTTCGGATATATTTTCTTGACTTCACCGATAAGCCTGGCGGTACACCAATTTACAATCAAAGTGGACAAAAGGAAAAAGGTATGTATGAGCGTCGTTGGGCCCGCGATACGCTACTTCTTTGATTGTGTTCGGATGCAGTTCTACATTCTAATGCCACTATCCCTTTTTCGTCGCAGGCCAGCAGTAAGCACTCGATGAGAAACATTTGACAAAATAATAAAATGAAAACGGAAGTTTCAGCGGCCTCGAGCTTTATAGCCAGCTTGCTAAGAACCACTGGATTACTATCCGAACACCAGTTGGAGCAGTTCAGTTTGGCGCTGGAGGAAGCCCTGGGCGGTAAGTAGGAAATCTCAGGGGGCATTGTATGATTGTATCCTGCATTTCTGTCTTGATTGCTGTATAGCAAGCAAACAGCTATACGTTGTACTGCATGTCTTTTCTGTGTCCAATTTCAGATCACTACCAGCATCACTGGTTCCCCCAAGCTCCGTGCAAAGGATCTGGTTACCGATGCATCAGAATCAATCATAAAATGGACCCTGTGATCGGCAAAGCAGCTTGTACCGTTGGGCTCACCGTCGAACAACTTTTCTCATTGCTTCCCCGTGAATTAACACTGTGGGTCGATCCATACGAGGTATCATATCGCATAGGAGAGGACGGCTCTATTTGTGTGCTCTATGAGTCCACCCCACCAACACCAGCTCATTCGGACTCCACGGACTTCGCTAGTTGCAAAAATGGAATCAGAATGGGGCAAACAAGCCCCTCAGAGTCATTCAACATAATGGCTGTTTCAAGCTAACATGTCTTATTTTCATTCACGCCATGATTTTTTACGCACAAAAATCCTATTGCATTTGATGTTTTTTGGAAATAAAAGATGTAGTGTCTTTTTCACTTCAACATTTGTTTTTTTTGTTTTGTTTTTGAGGCATGGTGATATGTGTCTTTTGCTGCCAGTCTATACGCAATTTTAACAAGATGACATTTCACAGATTTTTGGAATTAACTATTTTCTGTGTTTTGTAATAAAACTTGATGTATCCTACCTCTATCTTCTGTCAACTTTCATAATGTTTTGCCTGTAGTAGCCTTCTGTGCTGTGCAGGGCAGGGCAGGGTCTTGACAGACGCTATAGGGTAAAACAGGTTTAGGGGTTATAGATTAGGCTACCAGCTTTGAAATGTAGGCCAACAGAAGTTCAAGCTCAGAATATAGACCTGTCTGGCCACGGTCCTACTCAAGCTGTCTTCTGTCACCTGCTTAAACAAGTGATCGGAAGCAAGTGAAGACCACAATCTATCAAAATGACCAAACTGTGGCCACTTTAATATAAATTGTGCTTATATGTACCAGTGCAAATAATACGGATCTGTCCCAAACTACAGTTGGATCTGATGTGTGAAAGAGACAATATGTGTCTATGCAGATGAACAGCTTTTCCATGTTGATATCGTGTCTGATTCTACTGCTAAGATGGGTGGCCATTTCAGGTGCTGTATGTAAAACCATGGGCTCATTAAAGCAGTCCCCTTGGTGACAACAATGATCTAGTAATACCTACAAAATGCACTAGGGGGAGTCACCTTACAATGAACAACATCACCTAATGCTGTGGTTTGGTGGTGGTGACCTGAAGGCCAAAGAAATACCTTGAACATGACTCTTATTTCAAGGAAAAAGGCATGCTGCCTGTGGCTATGGGCAGCTTAGCCCATCGCACAATTAAGCTCCATAGATGGTATTTGGTCAAAATCCATCAACAATTCCCCACTGGATAAATTAAAAAAATAAGCATAGGCTGATTTCATTAGCTGTCCCTGGGGAATTGTCTTTTTTTGTGAAACATTGCAAACCCAACCACAACACTTTTTAGTAGTTTTTAAAAAAAATATTATTATTATTATTATTATTATTTATATCTTCAATATCTCCAATATCTTCAATCTATATTTCCTTTTCAGACAATTTCTCAGTGTGCCTTTTTCTTGTTAAGACTGGGCAAATCAGTAAGAGTGAATAAATCACTGTAGATGACTACATTAATGACACCGGGGAATGAGATGATAAATTATACACTTACTCTCAAGCCCTGAAGGACTTTCTTTCAGTGAAATTTCACAAAGACTTTAACATGTGGTCTATTTTTGTTCTTGATCACGAAATGATTCTGATGGTATGACGATAAAAGGCTCGTTCGTGACGAAGCAGTAAGATTTTTGCTAGGCAGTGGGCATGCGCACTTTGCCAGTTTGATGCATTCTGGTTAGAATTTTCTAACTACAATGCATCAAACTGGCAAAGTGCGCATGCCCGCTGCCTAGCAAAAATCTTACTGTGTCCTCACGACCGAGCCCAATGTCAGATTAGGCCCTAGTCAGGTAGAACTCCAAGACTCAAACATCTGCTAAAACGTGCATGTGCATACACACGAATACACACGAACACGCACACACACACACACACACACACACACACACACACACACACACACACACACACACACACACACACACACACACACACACACACACACACAGCTGGATTCTGGATGTGCAGTGTGAGAAAGACACCTATGACCTGAAATCATTTGAATGGGTATTTTGACAATGTGCATATATTTTTTCTAGATGAGGTATATGTGTGTGTAAGTTTTGAAGGCATGAGACTTTTGACCATTTTGTAGTAACCGTTTTGACTTTGCTAGTATTTCTACTATTTTTCTATCTATCCCTGGTGCCAAGGCAGTTCACAGATGGAAGACAATAGCTTCTGTTGGAGCTATTAAGTGCTATTCTGTAGTCCCACAGTGGCCACCGGGCTTCTCCAACAGCCCCAATAAAAGCAAATGTGAAACACATTTGGAGAGTGCCATGTTTGCATTTTTCCCCCCTCAAAAGACATTTTAGCTGAAATTGTATTATAGTTTTTACTACGGTGGAAACTATGGCAAGGAGACTTAAGGACGTTTCCAGAGTGAGTCACTGAGCCCAGGAGAAGCAAGGAGGTAGTGGGGGTCTTCTTGAAAGCACACGTCTTGGTCAGACAGCTTTCAAACTTAATTTATTTCATCATGATGTGAGGTTTGTTAATGTAAACCAGCTAATGACTGTTAAATAGGGCTCTTGTGTCTCTGGGAAAGACAGACATTTTCAAATGAAGAGGTTTGGAGCAAGAGCAGACATCAAGTCAGCTGTAATATAGTTACACTTTTCAGCACATCTGCCTGTCAAAGTCTGTGCCGTTGTGGACTGAAACTATTTGTTAAATGGGCAGCCTGAACAAACTTTTCATTTATTTCTCATTTTCAGCTTCACAGATGCACTCAACCCAACATATCCCATCCAAAATTCCTGCTCAAATGTCAATTTCCTGTTTGACTCCTTTCTATATTTCCACTGGTAACATTCTTCTTTTCATGGCTATATTTTCCCCTCTGTATTGTGTACCGTATGTATAATCAAAATGTCACATTCTTGCATCAGTGTTTCCACTTTCCACTTTGAAGTGTGTGTGTGTGCGTGTGTGTCGGGGGGCAAGAAGCCCAAGCCCTTATATATCCTGACATGAACCTCAGCACACCATGCTATATTATTGCATATTATCCTGCTTTTCTGGTAATGCTGTAGTGCACCTTTTTTTTTTAAACAAAGGTGCTGAAACACCTGATAACATATTCAACCATATAACATGAACTTAACCCCTTTTGCATTAAACTCTTTATGTCCAATAAATCCTTAAGTCCACCACTGTAGTAAAAGCCTTGTTATAGTTTTGCATCTGAGTTGAGACAGTAGTGAGCAACCCAGAAAACCCAAACCCAAAAATTGACATAATTATTTGTCTACAGTAATTATGTCACCATGTTTCAGACATGACAGTGCGGAGGGAGTTAAAAACCTATTCTGGTAAACTCTTACTCAACTGTTTTGGTCCAGGGAACCTGTTAGGAGGTTCTTATTTTCCTCTCGGTCGTGGAACTGTCCAGTCTCCTCCCAAAAATCCCAGCTCTTCGCTCTTTGCCGAGGACGATGGACCTGAAGACCTTGTTTTTCTCGGTTCTACTTCTGTGTATTTCGCAGTTACTCACAGCTGAGAAAAGCACCCTGAGATCCTACAGAGATGCGACTTCTATGACAAACAAAAACAAGTTTCGACTTAAGAGCCCTGCAGTTTTTGTGGAAGCTAAGGAGGTAAAAAAAGATTTGTTGTCTCTGTGTTAAGAGAAGTATCATACAATGTATTATGCATATTATATGGCTTTTTGAGCTGGACATTTAAACAGGGAACATTCATTAATGATTAAGTTTGTTAATATTTGCTGATAACAGGATTGCCGATTACTGTGAAGAAATATGATAAAATGTGACGATATATAGACAAACTATTTTTCATGTTGCAAAGCTTTACTTATGTTTTATTTAAATATACTTTTGTGGTCTGGTAATTTGGTGCTTCAACAAAACCTTGCATCACATGATGCTTTCATGTGAAAATGTGCAGGATGAAAGATGGAAGCGGTCTGCCGATGAGACAAGTATGGTCCTTGCCAGCCCAGACTACTTGAACCAGGAGGCAGCTCCTGGAAGAGGCGAGGGTATGTTCCAGGTCTATTTCTAGAAAAAAAGAAAAAAATGCGACCAGAACCCTATTGGAAGAGACGCAGAGTGAAATTCCAAAGAGCAATTACTTAAATGTGAATAAATGAAGGCTGAATTCCGCAACCATATTTTGCCAACTTGAGTCACTACGAAAATAAAAAATAACACTAATTTTCTGTGATCTAGTACATTAACTCTACATTGCCTACTTCATTTATTTATATTTTTCTGAGTATCCTACATTTCCTTTGGGATTAATAAATAGGAATATTCTACCCACTGCAATTTCTGTTTAAACGAATTGGTTTGCTTCTCACCAGAGCTGCCAACCTGCTTGCTGTGTGTGTGTCTGACTGGCTCGGTGTACTGTGAAGAGGTTACTCCAGACTTGACTTCAGTGCCTGCACTTCCAAGGGAGACAACATACCTATATGCACGCTTCAACAAGATCGCCAAGATAACCAATAAAGACTTTGCGGACATCAGTGAGAATCCTTCAATCTACACCAAACATACTCAATATGATACTAGTCATTTCAGTGATTAATTTCTAAGAAATAAAATACTGGTGCTCTTGTTCTTTCCTTTATCTGCAGCTACTCTGAGAAGAATCGACCTGACAGGCAACCTCATCTCTAGCATTGACGATGGAGCGTTTGCGAAGTTGGACAACCTACAAGAACTCAACCTGGAAAATAATAAACTTACAAAGCTCCCCATACTGCCAGCAAAGCTTTCAGTTTTTAATGCAAATTACAACATGCTGAAAACAAAAGGTGTTAAATCAACAGTTTTCAAGGTACGTTTTTTTAAAGTTTGTTTTCGAATGAACTTGTTAAAGAAGTTCAGAAATCATTCACTGAACACCACGCTGTCTTGTGTGCAGAAACTGACCAACCTGGCATATGTGTACCTGAGTCACAACGAACTTGAAGCAGTCCCCCAGCTCCCAGAGTCTGTGCGCATTGTGCACCTACAGGTGTGGTCACTTAAACTTCCTTTTAATAGGTTATCACAGCACAATCACACCAAGGCTGCAGTTGGGTGGTCTTTGTCCTGTTCTGAACTGAACTGTTAAATTCATAAATGATTGTCATTATTCAGACATAACCACTCTAAATTAAGTGTACTGTAAGCAATTGTGTGGTTATGTGAAGAGTGTTAATGTGAGGGCACTTCATTGCCGTCCTCTGTCTTTAGCATGGTGTGCACATCAACATCTTTGACAAAGTCCCAAACACTCATTTCAGTAGCAAGGGCAACCAATCCACATCAATAACAAGTACAGTACGTAGTCACAGTCCAGTGAAATGATCTATATCTATATATCTGACAACACATCAGTCTTTCACAACGTTTGGATGCATTCGTACATGCACACAAGATGGGGGAAAATAGATGAGGAGCAGACAATCCAACTGCAGTGTTAAATCTTTTTCTGGGTGCTAAGAAGAACAGTGAATCTGAGTCTGAATCTACATACATTTTGTCTTCGCCTGCAGAACAACAACATAGCGACCGTGACTGATGAGACTTTCTGCAAAGGTAACAACACGTACTACATCAGATACACCTTGGAGGAGATCCGTCTGGACCGCAACCCTGTTGATCTGTCCAAGCACCAAGAAAGCTTCAACTGCCTAAGATCTCTACCGTTTGGACTGTATTAGTGGTAAGGTGATGTGAGGGTCAAAGAGATCGGGTGACCAATGGTTCGGTCAACGCCAATTGTTTTGAAGTGGCAAAATGCAGGAGGGGTGAAATGTGTGAAATTATGAATGAAATTATGAGAGGTTTCCCCAACAGTAATACAGATATGACATATTGAAAGTAAGCATGCGATTTACGAGTACTAGTACTTTTGCATTAACCCTATCGCGCCGGATGCATCATATATGTCTCATCAAATTCAAAGCCCTCTCTACGCTGACACAAAAAAAAATCGATCTGAAAAACATCCTGCGTGTCATTTCCAAACGTCCTGCAGTACGCGGAAACCGCCACAAGAGAGCAGCGGTCGACAACAAGTTGACCACAGCTCGGCGAAAAACAGGAAAATGGGGTAGAAGCGGTTTCCCTGACCAACGCTGAGATTTCGTCAAATTGCATAAGGTTTGTGTACAAATTTCCGAAATATAACTCTACATCCTTTAATTTGAACACTTGCTTTGTGCAATTAAGCAAGGAAGAGTTTATATTTTTACACCGTGTTGCAGAGAGATCGTGCTAAAACTGATGAGACATATAAGCACCATCCGGCGGTGGCAGGAAGTCAGCCATCAATGCATTTGCTCCATAGGGAAACTTACAAAGCACACCACGACGATCGTTTAAGAAAACACACACGTTGTTTTACTTCAAGACAAAGATATTGCCTTAAGAAACAGGTTTTACTTGCAATTTTGAAAATGTAATGCAAAATGTTGAAATTATGATCTCGTAAAAAATGCATTGAAGTGAATGGAGAAATGGTCCAATTGTAGTAATGGACCCATATATTCAAATTACACATCAAAAATGAATAATGATCTATATTACACTCATAAATAGGTTGTTGAGCATTCGATCAGCTATGTTTTTACATAGATTTTAAAAAATTACCCAACCAGGCTGTGGGAAATGTAAAATATGGTCCTGCTAAAACAAGGATAGGCTTAAAAAAATGGCAGGATCTCACTAAATATTTAAAGATAATCCTCAAATTAAATTGTCTGACAACTTTTTTAAATTAAAAAAAAGTTGTAAATGCATTAAAAGTCATTTTTCAATGGTCATGAAATTGGAATTTTCATTCATTAAAAGCCTGATGCATCATATATGATGCATTAAATATCTCAGCGACCTTAACAAAATTTTGAATTTTTTTTTTACATTTCTTATAAGGGACCAATATTGAAGCAAATTCCAAAAAATTAGAATTTTCTCTCATTGCTTTCATGGTTCAGGTTTCACAGGGTTAAGAGAGATATACTATTCCAGTTGCATGTGTAAAAAGGTGATTTTGTACAACTTGAAGTTGAATCTACTAATCATTTGTTATAAATGTTATTATTTACTTCCACTGTGAGGCCTTACATGTTATCCATCTATCTGGAATTTCATATCAACTGAAGTATTTAATGATCTTAATAATATTGTTATTGCCTAATAGTTTATTTCTACAATTAAGTATATATTTTAACCGTATTTCATTTGAAGCCGCATGAAGTGACTGTATGTCTCCATGTCGGCTGGATGGTTGGAAATTGCCTTTGGAGGGTCTGCATGCAACGTAGCTCTGACCTTTTTTGTTTTTACCAAAGCACCCATAAATCGGTTGTTGCAATTAAAGTGACATTTAAGACATGTATGTATGACAAGACGTGCATTTAATAAAAATGTGTGTGTGCCTAAATAGCAGCCTTAGGTGACTTCACTACTATTAGAAATAACTGTGAAATGATGCAGACTGTTTTCTGACTGGGGAAGCATACCAACTGATGGATTATACCCATTTCTATTTGCAGCCTTTAGAAGTTGTACTTCAAACAAAGTGCGCGGAGAGTGTCTGGAAATAAAAGGTAGCCAATTCAGAAGCTGGAAAAGCACTTATTCCCATGAATATCCAAGCCAACTTTCCCCTTGATTGCCTCCAAATATATTGTAAACATCTGCATGAGCACAACCATTTCTGGCCAGCAACTAAGGGCAGGCTTTCGCAAGACAACTACCCTCTTTTTCTCTCTGTTTTTTGTGAGTTTCTTTTTACCTTCCTTGCCCTCTCTGTGGAGCTGTTGAAACTAAAATTAGCTCTGGAAAAAATCTGAGTACACTGACCTGTGAAAGACACTATGTAAGAAAGGGTGACGCCTTTTAACTCCTCAATGCTGCTTTCGATGGCCTGTTCCACACCTACAAAAGACACGGCTAAGTAAAGTGCGTGGCATGCAAACATTCATAACTGACACAGACATGATCATTCACTGGACATAACTTGTTTTTATTGTCTTTTATGCTGACTCCAGTGTAGGCTTCTCACTCATCCCTCATCCAAATATAAATATTAAACTAATGCAAAAGCACTCACTGGCGAGTAATACACTCAACACGAAAAAACAATCCATTCGGCTGGTTGGCTTTGTACAAGGCATTTGTACAAACACAAGACGATGACTTCAAAGTCAATGTAGTCCACATAGTGAAATAAACGAATGTGCCAAGACACCTGAAGTCCAAAGCAACTCCTCCAGGATGTCCAGAGTCTGTACAACGAACAGTTGAAGGATGTGGCAGGCGCCTCAATGCTGTTCGCCCGATGCGGGCTCCGTAAGTACTATCACTCCCTCGTCAATCTTCTTCTGATAGGCTCTTTCTGATTGCTTTCTTCTGTAGACATCATCTGATAGGGGGAAACACAAGCAAAATGATTAAAATCAAGTCATGCATTTTCTAGTTTTAGAAAGCATAACGTTCCGTTGTGGTAGATGATACAGTATGTCTTTAAGAAACAGTTTTCACCGTTCTGACAAATATTGGCCACTCACAACCAATATAATACTGTAAAGATTTATGGTGACCTAAATATGATAAGGTTGGTTGTAGTTAGTGTTGCACCAATACCATTTTTTGGCCCCGATACGATACCTAGGGTTAGGGTTAGGGCTGTGCAGTATCGGCCAATACCGATACCATACCGATACCTATACCACCCTATTTGAGATAGCTGCTGCCTACCTTTGTGAAACAGGAAAAAGACTAATACAAAGTGAATCCAGCAAAACCTCTCATACTTTTTAAATACCTCTATGAAATAACTTATTTCAAGGCTGTTTTAGTGTCATACAAGCACCTGTAAGTGGTATTGGTGCCCTATTTGTTGGTACTCGCCGATACCGATACCTTTTAGTGTCGATCCACCGATCCTGGTATCGGTATCGGTGCAACACTAGTTGTAGTATTCCCTCAGGGCCACAAAAAATCCTGAGTTTTCCTTGTGAAGGGTCATTGAGGTCAAAGTTTGTTTCAGTGCAAGTGCCAGTCTTCATTACAATTGTGTGAAACTAAGAATACCACCTTCAATGGACTTTTTTTCAATCTTGTTTTGTAGTCATCAATGACAGATATGTCTCTTTTATGTCTATGAAATACCTTAACTTTCCATTGAGGATAAATCAAGTCTGTATCTTTGGAGCCTGGAATCCCTTATAAACAGGACAAGATGCCATGCAGGCCTTTGGGTAGAAGAATCTCACAAAAACTCTCCAGGAATGCATTTAGTAGTAGCACTATTATTAAAATTACATTTTTCTTCACTGGAGGAGCTTTTCCTCACTCCAAGCTGAAACAATTTAACTGCCTCAAGATGTAACAAGAGAGACCTGATTACTGAACAGATAGACTGTACAATTGTGCATGTTTCCAATCGGCCTTTACGCTCAGTGGCATTACAGAAAGATAATATTGGCGCACATGGATGGACTGCTCATATGGTTTGTCAAGTAATCACTGTAAATACAACAAACAATGGTTCGTTTAATATTTCCATTTAATTTGTGAGGCCCACTTAAAAGTAAAACTAGCAACCTTTTAAAAACAAGCAAGTTTAAAAAGAATACGACCTGACTGAAATACTTACAGAAAGTCTCTCTTCCGATTCTCACGTTTATCATGATCCATTCCATCACTCCTCCAATGCAGAAAAAGATGGGCAGGAATCTGTATGTTCCTAATCTTTTTTTTCCCGGCACAAGGCCGAGAAAGTATTTCACGTTCCGGTTCTTTCGAAACATGTCTGCGTCTTAAATTGAAATGTTAATCTAAGTGTAATTTTCTGTCATCATGATGTAGACGTCTCAACATGCCCTCTACGACCACTTTCACAACCGCTTCCTGACATGACATAAGAAAATGGCGACCTGCGATTTCATTGGCCCAGACCATGGACTCTACCAATTCGCCTACGGGGGGAGAGACGGTCTAGAACTTCTTGATGGTTTTGCCCGATAGACGGCGATTCGTCTCTTTTGTCCTAGGGATCTCGCCATGGATCTCTATCATGGTTATGGTAACGTTCAGATTTATTATAAGGTAAATAATGATGACATAATGGTAATGTTATAATGAAAGGCCTTTCAAGGAAATTATTGAAGAGTGTAGGACAGGAACTCATATCTCCCTTGCTATAAAAACAAGTGCTTAAATATATATATATATTTTAATTTTTTTCCCCAGTCCAAAATAAAAACAAGAGTAGCCTCTCATTAGACAAAACTGGTAGCTGAGAGATCATCTTTTATGAGGGAATGACGGTGAACGGTGGACCAAGCTTTTTGATACACACTGTGTACTTACCAATCTAACTGCATTTTCATTCAATGCTGTGCTCCTACTACAGCATATACAATTTCATTCAATAGGCAATAGGCTATTCAAATATTTCTGAGGTATGTGCAGAGTAGCATTGCACTTGATCAGGTGTGTCAGAGCCATTTCCATTTATTTACGGGTCAAGTGTACATACAGCCAATACGCACTACTCCTATTACAATGTAATGTACTTTCCAGCAACTCCATTTTTTACATTTTCTGACAGTATCACCATTCAAGGTTGTTATTTAAGCAGGGGGGTCACAAGTAACTGAAATCTCTTAAAAAAGAAAGTTCACCATGATTCAACACTGCATTTTATGTGTTTTGAAGCCAATGTTCTTTCCTGCCAAATAATATTTTACTAGCTATTATTTTTGTACAACATGAGGTGTCCATCAATGAAGGGCTTAAGAGCAGGATATGTCCCACACATCATCATTTTAAAAAGCTCATTAAGACTTCGTACTTGGTTCTCAAAATTCCGATTAAAAAAAAGTGTTCGTATAACACCAAATACCAGGCAATGCCAGTAAGAAGAAAGTGTGTTGACACATATGTTGTTGTCACTACAGTCAGTTATCAAGAGCCTCCAATGGCACAGCACCACATGGCCATAATGGGACATGGCCAAACATAGCCAACAATCATCTGTATTTGGTGTCATCTTCTACCCAACAAAACCTCAAAAACAACTAAAGCTTGTCAAGGATTTTAACCCAATTTAATACAAATATAAGTTGTATTTCCATGATAGGCGTGGGGTTGTCATTTCACTGACGTCTTGTGTGTGTTTGGCCCGGCCCCAGTAAGTAAGTAAGTAAGTAAGTAACAGGGACCTCCTCCTCACTAGTCCTCCACTTTGTACGCCGGCCTACAGAACGTCCAGTTGTGCTCCACCGTGTTCTCGTTGGCCCGCTCGCTCATGTGGTGGACGCGCGTGTTCCTGATGGTGAAGCCCTGCTTGGTGATGTAGTCCATGAGGTGCACTCTGAGGGCCACCTCCTGGTGGTAGTCGCAGGGGCCAAAGGTGAAGGACACCTGGCAGTCCCGCGTGTCCATCATGTGCTTGTTCCACTTGGTGAAGTTGTTGGAGATGCCCTCCAGCAGGGCGTGCACCTTGGTGGTGATGGTGAGCTGCGTGATGATCACCGCCACCGGGTTGGAGTACTTGGAGAGCTTGCGTGTGCTGGACAGCTCCACTACCTGCTCGAAGGTGTCCAGCGGGTACGGCGGCTTTGTGTCGTTCAGGGAGTGGATCAGAGGCTCGATCTGGTAAAAGTCCGCCTCCTTGCGCAAGAGGTCCATCTCCGTGAAGTCCAAGGGACGCGTGAGCTCGGACGAGCGCAGGAAGTTCAGTACGAACCGGAAGAGGGTCCCGTCGCGGTCGATGAAGTAGTTTCCTTGAGCGTCCCGCGTGGTGGGCAGGTCTCCGCGGAACATGGCGCCCAGCATAGAGTCTGGGTAGCGCTGGAGAGTGGACAAGGTCGTAGTGTACATGTGCCCACCCACATTTAGGGTCACGGGCTTGATCATCTACAGTAGACAAGACAAAAACAGGATAAGGCATTATATAATAAATTAAAAATAATACAAGAAAGTAGAAGAAAAGGGGGAATGTTATCAACTTGCTAAATAATGACTCCTGAGACTTTCATAGCAACATTCTGTTCTCTGAAATCAAGCTCCATTCTTCAGAAATGACCCTCACATCCAATTTTTTGGCTTAACATGCACAAGGGAAAAAAACCCAGCACATTCAATACATACAACTCCCATACCGCAGCTCACCTGTTCATAGGCGTTTAGTGAATAGAGGGGCTTGGGATCGTTCAGACTGTCTATCAGAGGCTCAATCTGATAGAAGTCGGCCTCTTTACGCAGGAGGTCCAGCTCTGTGAAGCTGACGGGCAGAATGAGCTCTGACGTGCGAAGGAAGTTCAGAATGTAACGAAAGAGGGTCCCGTCACGGTCGATGAAGTAGTTCCCCTGTGAGTCCCGAGTGGTGGGGAGATCCCCACGGAACATACCACCCAGCATGGAGTCTGGGTAGCGCTGAAGGGTGGACATGGTGGTGGTGTACAAGTGGCCACCAACATTCAGGGTCACTGGTTTGGTCGCCTGGACAAAGAACAGACAAGAGTGAATAAGTAAACAAGAAAAACAAGTTCAAATCGAGGAACTCTCAGTGCTGATACACAGAGACCCCAAACAATAAGACCATCACAATTCCATTGTGTTTGAACCATCAACCACTTTTAACCTCCTATAGAAAAAACTCACAAGACAAAATGCTGATGAACCAACAGCGTACCTGTTCAAAGGTGTCTTGGGGATAAGCTGGCTTAGGGTTGTTCAGACACTGGATGAGGGGTTCTATCTGGTAGAAATCTGCCTCTTTCCGCAGCAGGTCCGTCTTCATGAAGTCGACTGGCAGAATGAGCTCGGACGTGCGAAGGAAGTTTAGAATGTAATGGAAGAGGGTCCCGTCACGGTCGATGAAGTAGTTCCCCTGTGAGTCCCGAGTGGTGGGTAGGTCTCCACAGAACATGGCACCCAGCATGGAGTCTGGGTAGCGCTGGAGGGTGGACAAAGTTGTGGTGTAGAGGTGCCCCCCCACATTTAGGGTCACCGGTTTGGTCATCTGGGAAACAAGCAGACAGGAGTGAATGAGAAAGAACAATAACCAGCTTATAGTTACCCTTGAGTTGAATAACTAAGAACTATTGGTGCTGAGACAGAAACCTTCACAACTTCATTCAATTTCCATTTATTATAGTGTGGAGTCAAGACAAACTAAGCTACTTCTCATCGAGTAGACCCAGGGATGCCCGGAGCACTCAGCTTACTTTCAGAAGTTTATTTTATTTTGGTGCATGAACTGACTCACGTTGTGACGCACCTGCATCTCCTGCTGTTTTAATACAGTGTGGTTTCTCCATAATCATAGTCTCAGATCACTTTTCAAGTAATACCTCAGACCACAGAGATTTCTTATCAAGGTGAGAGATGCAAAATACTTCTCAGGGAGGCAAAATGCACACATGCCGCGAGTTTGAGGCAAGCGGTCTAAGCCTTTTTTGATCTCCTACTCAAACTCCAACAAACTAAATTCTGGTGAGCCAACAGTGTACCTGCTCAAAGGTGTCTGGGGGATAAGCTGGCTTGGGGTTGTTCAGACACTGGATGAGGGGTTCTATCTGGTAGAAATCTGCCTCTTTCCGCAGCAGGTCCGTCTTCATGAAGTCGACTGGCAAGATGAGCTCGGACGTGCGAAGGAAGTTTAGAATGTAATGGAAGAGGGTCCCGTCACGGTCGATGAAGTAGTTCCCCTGTGAGTCCCGAGTGGTGGGTAGGTCTCCACAGAACATGGCACCCAGCATGGAGTCTGGGTAGCGCTGAAGGGTGGACATGGCGGTGGTGTACAGGTGCCCACCCACATTTAGGGTCACTGGTTTGTTCATCTGGACAAGACACACAGACACGCACAGAAGACGAAAAGAAGAAGAAAAGGTGTCGCCATGATCTTCTCAACAACAATTGTATGCAACATGGAAGAATGGTGAAAGAAAAAGAAGATGGCATTTAACCATATTTGGATAACAGTAGGCCTATGTAAGAATTTTGGTTTCAAAAATGCCTTAAGAATAATCAGATGCAATGCATGGAGTGCACCGCAAATGTTTGCATCGTGGTGACCAATGTTGTCAGATCTTTACCCCACTTACCATATAGTCCCAGTCTCCATTCTCCATTGATACAGAATAGGTGTGTGAGGGTGCCTACGACAAATGAGGAGTCTTCTCAGCTGTTTACCTGCAAAGAGCAAGATTTTCATAGTTCTACTGTCAATTGGCGTCATATATTGGTGAGACGTAGCAGCTAGTTAACCTTGCTTGCAAGATCAACCATGAGTCGCCCATCTCTGCCAACAACTCCACGAATCACTAGTTCTCTAATTACACCAACCAAGGCTTCGTTGCAGTCTCCATGCAGCAAGTCTGCTAATTTGCGAGGTTGCTAGCGTACCATGGGGAGCCTCGCTGGCAAAAGCAAGGTCGTCGTTACAACAATGGGCTTATTTACATTATCAGACATTCTGTGTGAGTCAGTCACGACTACACAAGCTAATGTCCAATGTCTAAGCGTGTGTGTTTTGTCATAAGCATCCAGTTAGCTAGCTGTGCTATCGTCACGTATAGGTTCTTTCCCATGAAGCGGAGAGCGCATATATTTCTAGCTAAAGGTGGGCATCAAAGCAATATGAGCTAAAGCGTAGAGAAATTGCTAAATCAATCAAGCCAAAGCTAGCTAGCGAAACACTCGTGCTACAGTTCTTTGTATTGAGCCGAGTCCTTTACAACATAGGCAAAATAGACCTTACCGTTATCCACGTTACAGGGGTCGAGGACGTAAATGTGTCTTGCATTGGCTAGATTACGGGTTTTCTACAGCAGGGCACAGCAGTTTCTTTATGGCAGTGCCCGATCCGTTGGCCTTCAATGCAGTGTTCAGGTTCAGACAGCTTTCTGCTGGCTGGCTGCTGGCTGCTGCTGGGCTAGCCTGTTCCGTGTTTACCTGGTCACGTGATGTCACTGAATGATGACATGTAAACATCTGTGATATGAATCCATCAGAGGTCCATGCTTGGATTGTAGCTGCCAAGGGCCCACATTAATTTTGATATTGATGTTCCTCTTTTCTTCAAATTAGGCTTTACGTTCTCATCATTTTCAAAGTTGTCAACTGTATTCCAATATTTTCATTATGCTGCATTGTGTAGAGAATTCACATCATTCAAAAAGACACAATGCAATATCAGCTAAGTATGTTTATTATCAAACATGGGATTGGGGTGGGTGGTTGGGTTCCAAATAACTACAGGGTAACTACGGGTAATTACAAGATTACAAGGTGCTTTATCGTCATATACACATAAAAATGTCATCCATGAGAAATGAAAAGCTTTGTGCTAAAAAAAAAGTCCCTAAAAAAAAGGAAGAAAAGAAAAACAAAAAAAGTCATTCTTCCTTAATTTTCCACACAGTCAGCATTTCTTCTTGTTGCTGGCACTTCTGATGTTCTGCTGGGAGATGATGAAGTCTAGCATGAGCTTGGCTGTCCTACGCGGCCGTTCCATCACCACAGAATGGCCACAGCTGTCCAGCAGGTCCAGCTGACAGTCAGGCAACGTCTCGGCCATCACCGCAGCTCCTGAGACGTCCACAACCTATGACAAGTAGATGAAAAAATGTCATTAATCATCCCACATAATGGATGGTCTGTTCGATGTCAAGAGGCTGGAAAAGTACGAGAAAAACAGAAGCACGCAACTTTATTTCATTCCCAGGCGTAAAAGTAATTAAAATAATTACCTGGTCTTGTTTACCCCATATGACTTGTAAAGGAGCCGTGATTAGATGCATATGTTCATGTAAGGCAAATTTTGAGCTTTCCCCCAAAAGCTCCATAAACACTGCAATGAGGATGGAAATCGAAAAGTTTGCATCCACATTCAAAAATGTTGAGGGTGTGGCATAAAGAAATTAAGATTTTAAGTAAACATGTTTTGAATCTCCCAGCATAATGTAAGCAGGAAAAATACTTACACTCCTCATAAAATTCATTGTGGGGAGTTCTCACATCCACCAGTCCTTGTAATATCTGAATGAAGCACAAACCACAAGCTACAGTAAGAACACTGAAGTTCCACATTACAATTGAGCAAAGTTCATCACAATCACACTTGTTCTTCTTTTATTTTTTATTTTCTTAGAAGCACATTTTTGTTTTGTTCTTAATAGAAAATCAATACTATAATAGAAGTATATTCAATAAGACAATAATATACTGTGTTTATAAGACAGTATGCATGATCATAAGACAATAGTATATATTTAATAATAGGCATGCTATATGTATAGGACAATATTATATTATAAAAATATATAATGTAAACATATTAAAGGGGCAATATGTAGGATTAAAAGTTTAATTAATCACTGTCCTGAGTCAGCCGATGCTTATTTGAGGCAATAGTAAGTGAACGATGACTCTCGCGACCACTTTCATGGTCAGCTGTCAGAGAACCCCAAATGTAACTTTTGACAGAGCAACCCGAACGAGTGTCGTCGGAAACACTTCTCATACGAAAAATTTGCTTTACATACCGCCGGATACATATTCACATTTGTATCAACTGCTGGCATTCTGTGATTAAAAACATTCTCACAGTGAGCTTTTTTTTCATGACGGTGTAGATTTTGAGACAGGCATGCAATGGGCACCGCGCTAACTACGTAATCCTATATTGTGCCCCTTTAAAATGTTATATACAGTTGAGGACGATATTATTAGCCTCCCTCCTGAAATTAGACATTTCTCTTGATTTCTCAGTGAGAATGACCATTAGAACCGATTCTGCTTTTCTGGAAACAAATACACTGATGGAGATAATGTCCAATGAGTTGAATTTGCATATTTCTATCGTTACAATGAGTTTAAACAAAAAAGGGCAAAAATGACAAGGACCAAATTATTAGCCCCCTGATCATTAATAGTCAATATGATGCTATTTATGAACCAAAGCTGTCAACAGGCACTTTGATCAGTTGTTACCTAGGTTGGCACATGCCGCACAAAGGATTTTGACCCATGTCTTCACTGCAAAGTGTTCTAGCTGGTCTTGCATGGATGCTGAGCATTGACATTTGCCACAGACTCTCAGTGGGATTGAGGACTGGACTTTGAGCGGATCATTCCAGTAGTATGGTTTTAGTGTCCTTGAAGAACCTCTGAACTAATTTAAATGTTTACTTTGGGATACAATGTTGTTGGAGGACCCATCAATCCAGATCCTGACCCAGACTCCCTGTGTCTGAGGCTGAATAACAGACTAAAAACTTGATGCCCCCACCACTATGTGTAACTGTGGAAACTGCTTAGTCTCGTTGGACCAAAGAAGCATTGGACACCTGCCTAGATGATCGTTATTGACCTGGCCTCACCTGGAGTTTTTATTTCAAGAAAGAAATGTTATCTGAGTGTTATTGAGCTTTGCCTATGAACATTTGAAAGTCAAAAATGAGTTTTGAAAGTCTCTGCTTTCATCTGATGAGATTCAATTGCACCTGCTTTGATGCATGAATTCTGCTTCTGTCAGGTGAAGAAAGGGATAGTCCTTAAAACTTGATAACATGGTTTCCACAATTAAACATGGTGGTGGAAGCATCCTTCTGTGGCAGCCTCAGCCACAGTAAACCTTGTTTGGGTGTACGGCACCATAAAAACAGAAGATTAGGATAGAATGTGGAAGGTGACCATACAAAAATATGCTCATAGAGGAAGCTAAGATCTTCACTGGATCTTTCAATAAGATAATAACCCAAAGCTTTCATCGAAAATTGTTCAAATGTTCTTCAAGGTTACTAAAACCATGATCATGTGGCGAATCAGATCTCAATCCTTTAGATAGTCTTTGAGGAGTGCTGAAAATGAATGTCCATCCTCAACATCCAGGAAATTTGGACCAGGTTAACTATTTGCAATGAAAAAAATGGGCCAAAATCCCTGGTAGGGCATGTGCCAACATAGTTAACAACTAATCAGTGTCTGATGTCAGTTTTGTTTCATAAATGGCACTCTACTGACTATTAATGATAAGGGGGGTAATAATTTTGTCCTTGCCATTTTTACCCTTTTTTGTTTAAACTCATTGTGGAAATGGAAAAAATCCAAATTCAACTCATTGGACATTATCTCCATCAGTGTATTTGTTTCCAGAATAACAGAAACTGTTCTTAATGGTCCTTCTCACTGAGAAATCAAGAGAGATGTCTAATTTCAGGAGGGGGGCTAATAATACCGTCCTCAACTGTAATTGTGTAATATGTACAGTACAAGACAATAATATCAGAGGAGCGGTCGCCACCTGCTGGGGGACTTTGAACCTGACGTGTGAGCAGAGCTTCAGCATGTCCTCCATCTCCTCCGGGGTGCTGGGGACCAGTGGGAGGCTCAGCGTGTACTGGCTCTCCTCCAGGTCCTGCATCTGACAGTCAAACTTGGTCTCGCACGGGTTCTTGATACCTGAGACCCAAACACCACGTTTGATTAAAATAATAGAACAGGATGAGGTGTCAAAGGTCCAGAATGTAAAATTTTCAAAATATATGCTGCCCATTGACAGGTTTGACGGTTTAATGAAGTAATAAACTACTATTTACTGACTTAAGTAAAGTAAGTTTTATGGACTCTGTCATCATGTCATATTAGTGTAGTACTATGTTGGTCGTGGAGTTTTTCAACCAATAGTGAAGCGTTCCAAGCTCCCCGGCTCAGTATCCCTTTTTACACTGCTGAATAAATACTACTGTACACAGACTGATGACAGAGTAACTAACCAGCTGGAGAGATGAGAGTGATGCTGCAGACATCAGCAGGGAAAGTGGCCGCGTACACCCCTGCCACATTACCGCCCATCGACGTGCCCACCAAGTGGAAGGGTTTCCTGTTCAGCCGAATGCTCTCCACAAACTGCAACCACAGAATCATATAATTCAGGGTAATAACAGGGTAATAATGGCAAAACAGGGTAATAATGACAAAAACCTAGTTTCATGGATATAAAATGAATCAGCATCTGTGCTGTGTTCATTCATATCAAGGATAAAGGATAGTTTATTGGTCACAGACATTGAGACAGTCACAATTGTAAAACACTGTTGAGGTGATCTACTATTCAAACAAATGCCTTATGTATATGGAAACACTTGTTTTGGGTCACATAATAATAATAGAATAAAGGGCTACCTGGCGTATTCTGTTGACTTGGCCTCCAATGGAGTAGTCCTCTTTACTGGTGCGGGTGGTGCCCTCGTGACCCGGCATGTCCACACACAGAATGTGGAGGTGTTTCGGCAGGTACTGCAAACACAACACATGTAGCTATCAAGTCGTTCAGTACTTTACATGGAGGAAAAAACTCTTTGTAAGGGACTGTTTGTTATTTATGGAAGGAGCCACCAGAGGATAATAGGGGAGGGTCAACCAAAATTATTTGGTGCGGAGAAAAAAGATTTGATCACATCACACCAATCCTAATGTCCCTGCACTGGCTCCCGGTGAGCTATAGAATTGATTTTAAGGTACTACTAATTGTGTTCAAATCATTGAATGGGTTGGGGTTCATAGAAATAGATTGCCTTTCCTTGCATTGCCTACAGAGGAGGATCATGCAATTTCTGCTATTGCACCCCAACCTTCCTCTGGTTGATCTGTAATAAAAAATCAAACAGCCCCTAAAATGAGGATAAACTTTTAGAAATTGCCAAGTTTCTGTGCTCTTTACCCTAATTAAGGGCAGCCATGTGTCCTTGTGAGCGGAGAAGCCGTGAAGCATGAGGATGGAGGGCCTGAAGCCCGGCCGGCCCCTGTAGGAGTAGCAGAAGCGGTACGCTCCACAGTTGGCATAGCGCACCTGCAGGCCCAGAGTACTCCTCCAGTACCTGACAAAGACAACAGGTGTGTACACAAGTGTTAGCCTGATTAACATCGACGTTCAAATCTCTTTGAGACTTGGTCTGACCAAGAGCATAACAATTAACATTTCCCAAACGGCATGGTTGACCCGCCTCTGGTTGACCCGTATTTTCGGGAACTCAGAAAGTACTTACCTTGCTCTTGACCCGACTAGTTGCAACGCCAAAGGAGTTGCGTCACCAGGAGGGCGCGGCCTGGCTATACAAGTGTTTCTCTATGGGAGCTCTAGAGTCTTGAGAAGGATACAGCCGCCGCCACATCCATGGTGGATAAACTATCCTTTGACAATTCATTCAACAAATCGCTCAATGAACTGTTCCCAATGCCCAATATTGTGCGCTTTGGGAAAACACATCTGGTGTACAGCTTGAACTTGGAATAGAACAACAAAAGTCTCACCAGTAGTAGACCTTGATCAGAGAAGATGGCCAGAGTAGAAAAGAAGCCATGAAAAGCAGGAGAGGGATGGCCATTGTGCCTGCCGCAATGGCAAACATGTTCATCACATCCAGATCCATTTTAGACTGCCAGGAAGACAAAGACATTTATGCTGAAGATAGAGAAATGATTGGGACCAAAGTTCAAGCATTTCTCTGAAAAGCTTTTTTTTTAAACTCATGTGCAGGACTACAGCTACTAGGAGTCAGTCGTCATAAAGTCATACTAGCATGCATAATCCTTATTAAAAACAGTGTTATTGGAATGCCTTTTAATACAAATATCAAGAAATTAATATAAAATGCAAAACTAGAAAAAGTATTTCTACTTATCTTAAGCTATTATTTTTTGTTTCCCTCAAAACACTTACTTTGTAGCCATGTAGTCAAAGTTTCTGGTTGTAAAGCACCATATGGAGCTGGATATTTATTGCCTTCAAGTAATCCAAAGCCTTGAATCTACCGGAATACATCCATTCTGAACAAATATTCATACTGGATAAAAAATAAGTGCATCATACCGAACCGGACATGGTAAATACAACTAGCAACTTGTGTAGCCCATCTGTCTGTCACCCAAATGGACAGTTTGCTGCGCCACAGACTTCGATTGACACGTCAATTCAATTGAAAAGCACAGTGGAGTGGAACGACCCAATTTCTCTGTGACATTTAGTGGGAGCAGATGTATTGTTCTGAAAGAGACTCATTAACACATATATAAACAACATTCCATGTAATAAAATGGGTGTTGATGTTAGACCAGCATATCACTGGCGTATCATCAAACACTGCTGGAATGCCAATTTCTTTTTACTCCCATTCCATTTTGATTATTCGGTCCAAGTTTCTCTAATTATGCAGAAAGCTTGCACTGTCCCCAAACTTCTGTACAATCACCAATACAAGGAAGAAATGTCATTGAAAGTAAGAAACATAACGGCAATCTGCCTTCAAATAATGGTCTGACAAGCAGCATATCACATGAATTGACTTTTATTGCCATATTTTAGTTGTGAGTTAATGTCAATACATTTATTCATCAAGTAAAACTGTTTGCACTTACAGGATGAGAAAGCCTTAACAAAACCCAATATAATACTCTTTAGAACACACAATGTCAAATAACTAATCAGTCACTCTTACTTAACTTTCCTCAGTTGCAACCATATTCTTTTCAGCTGCCTTCAAAGGATGTGCTATGCTCATAGCACAAAATAAAGACAAAATAAAGGGGGAAAGCACTCTTCATGGAGATGGGAAAGTAATACAAACACAGAGGTATTCATAGAATATATGAATATTCCTTCATGCAGTGTATACTCATATGGAACTTAAATGATTATACTGAAAGAGGTTAAACCCCCATGTGTTTAATATGCAACAGAGACCTCAACAACACGTACTAACAGGTGTACAATAACAGACATCTCTCGATATCTTCTGAATGACCACAACAGTTTACTTATCTGTGTTGTATTGTATGCTAATGAGTTGGAATGCACTGAGAAAAAATGTCAAAGTTGCAATGATTATAGCATTAAGCACAGAACTGATGATCAAAAAAATGAATTCATGGTATAAAGTGCTCGCATTCTATACATTCAAACTTAGGCTATGATCAACTAGGTTGCCATTTGAGTGGGTTTTTCAAACAGTTAATGTATATGGCATCAGCAGTCTATTTTTGTCCCTTTTTAAAGTTTAGAGGCTTTAAATTGTAGGATTTGCTGTACGGGATCTTCAACTATTTAATGTCTTATCAAAAGCACTGCCGGAGCCACGAAGCATTTTTATCACCACAAATGCTAGGATAATTCACAGAGATGAGCACACCATCTTCTATGGATCTTAAAAAAATACTATCTGGGAAAAATAAACAACAATGAGAACAAGAGCAAGCCCTCCTTGCAACTCGGTGAACGACAAGGAACGCGCACGTCACAGGGTGATTAAATACTGTTAATCCATCTCTTAAATCTGATACTTTTTACAATATTTATTGTCATTTCAATATAAGGCCTTTTGTCAACTGTGTAAGTTGGAAAGATATTTGCATTTGAGTGTGTGCGCGGTTCTATTTGTGTGTGTCTATTTGTATATCTGTGTGTGTGTGTGTGTGTGTGTGTGTGTGTGTGTGTGTGTGTGTGTGTGTGTGTGTGTGTGTGTGTGTGTGTGTGTGTGTACAAGTATCTGTGTGTGTTCATGTATCGGTTTGTGTGCGTGTGTGTGTGTGTGTGTGTGTGTGTGTTTCTAGAGTGAGGTCTGAGGCAGGTTGAGGGGACAGACAGGGTACGGCAGGCAGCCAGAGGAGGGGGAGGGGAGAGGGAGGGGAGGGGGAGGGGGGTAACAAGTGTACATTTTGGGTACAAGCAGCACGCCACGCCAACGTAATGACTTGAGGGCTCAGGAGGCGATCTTGACCACTGCCACCAGCGTCACCGTCGCCAGCACCGCTGCTGCCACCGGCGCCCACAACATCCACTTGCCCTGCAACAGCAACAGAGGAGCAGAGCAGAGAGACACAGATGATGACATGCTGCAGTCAGCAACATCTGACCTATCACAGCAGGTTAACAGCTTCTGATGGGCACAAGCAGAGACAGAGGCCGAGGGGGAGATGCCAGAGATTGAGAGGTTGACAAGGGGAGATAGTTAGAGAGAGAGAGAGAGAGAGAGAGAGAGAGAGAGAGAGAGAGAGAGAGAGAGAGAGAGAGAGAGAGAGAGGTAGGAAGAGGGAGAAGTGCAGACAGTGGCAGATCACAGATATATAAAAACAGGAGGACAAAAGAGGGAATAAGCCAAGAATGGAGTGCACACAGACACACACACACACACATTCACTGCCAAAAATACATTTTGTTAGATAACAGGAGGACAAACAGTTAAACATTTTTTAGTAGAAGCCTGACACACAGATCTTGACAAAATGTTTTCGCAGACAGTGATAGAGAGAGAGGGATAAGTCTTGTCCAGGGGAGGACAGAAACCAAAAGCAAAAGTTCTGGGGAATTATTATATGCACTTGGAGTTGGAGAGGAATGGCGAGGCGGAGCTGGAGAAGTCATGATGCAGAAGAGAAGGAGCTGAGAACAAGGGATGAGTAAAGGGAGGGGCGGAGGGGAATGGAGGGAGGGGATGAAAGACAAGTACAGGATCTCTGTGTACCTTTCTATCAAAACTGGCCGAAGCACCAATACAGCAAAGCCAGGACGAGGCCGATGGCTACGGCCAGGACCGGCTGCAATAGGGACAGCTAAAGAGGAGGGAAGGGATAGCAACAAAGAAAGAAAAATCAATGAAAAAAACAAGGAGGGGGCCGGGAAACAAACTGGACATGACTGGATTTTATATCCCTATAAATGGGCGGTGAGGGCGGGGGATGGGAATGAGGGGGTACACAGCCTTTAAATCTGCACAGACCGACAGAGCTGAGTGATTTTCAGCAGTTAATATACTGCTAAGCAGAGGGGAAACACAACGAGTACAAATTTGTGTATATGGTGTGGGAGGGGGTGGTGGAATGGTATGAGAATACAATCTTTATGAAGAAAGAGTTCTGAAGGGAAAGACCTGCACAAAACGGACTTCAACATTACTAGGACAGAGTTTCGGATTCATGGATTTCATCCATTTCTGAGTAAATTCTGAGGATTGGGTCCATACTCAATATGACAAACGATGAGTAATTTTACATGACACAGACAAAAACAGGGCAGCAGCGCAGTCTTAAATGGACTGTGCGGACATTTATTAAAAATTGTTGAATTATCCATTCCTTGTGCCTCCAGCCCCGTTCCTAATTCTCATGCTTGCCCCCAAGGAGTAAAAAACAACATGGCTTCCCTGCTGTCAAGCAACTCAGAGTGACCTTTTTGGACGGATTTTCTCCCATTCAGTATCCTGATAAATAAAAAGATATTGTATATTCTATTCTATTCTGTCATTGTGACTGCCATAACGAAATTGAGCATTCCTTGTTGAAGCAATAATAAAGATTGGAAAAAAAGTATGTATAAAACTACGCTTTGATTGCAAAGGAGAGTCATCTCTGAAGTATGCTTTAGCAAGATATTGAATACAAATCCTATAGAATGAAAAGGTCATTCATGGTATAAAGTCTTGTGTTACGAGGTCAGAGGAAACGACTGGAGGAAGGAATTGAGAGGCAGCCCCATGATCCATCTCATTATCTAACCTCCTGTCCTCACCTTGTGCTTGTGGCCCTGTGCTTCACTGATGCCCTGCCTCTGTGAAGAAAACAGTCAAGGTTCCCCACTGTAAGCCTAGGCACGACAACTCTTGGGGCACTTATCTCCCATTCAAAATCCCGATTGCAAATGACAAAAAGAACTTTGAATTGTGCCTTTTGCGAGATATTAAATAAAACTTCAATCGTCAGCGATGTCTCCCCTTCAGGAGAGGACGGTAGGTTGGATATCAAAATGGAGCCCACATACAGTAGAGCAGCAGCAGTTTGAAGAGGAGGAGGAAGTGGAGGGGTGTGTGTTAAGGTGTGTCCTACCTGGCTGCCCTTCTCCTGTAGGGCCTTGAGGCTCTCTTGGCACTGCAGCAGCTCCTCCACCGCGGCCACCTTCTCCTGCTCCAGCCGCTCACTCTTCTCCCTCAGCTCCAACAGCTCCGACTGGGTCACCTCGTACTGCAAAACCACAAGTGGGTGGGGTGGTATTGTGCTTGTCTATTGTGTCTTTTTGTCTTTGTTAACTGCATCAGACGCACTGATAATGGCACAGAACTATTTTATTCAAGGACAATAAATATCTTATCCATCTATTGTATCCATCTAAGCGGAGGTGACAGGCTCACACTATGGCCTGATGATTTTAACAGTTTTTAAAAAAAAATATTTTAACTGGCTTCTGAATCCCACATTGACAAATGGAAGAAGCGAGGGACAGTAATCTTCAGGTCTCTGTTTGTTTATTCTCTCCCTCTGGTGCTCGCCTAGGCCATTTATTTATCCATTTTAATTTCAATTTATTTTCAATTTCATTTATTTCATTGACCTTTATGGTCACGTTCACACAGTAGACTCTGTTTCAAGTGAAGTGAGCCTACAGTAGCCTACTGCCCCTTCTCCAGGTCTTTGGCAAGGCTGTTGCTGTCAGTGACTAACCTTTTCCCCCTCTTCTGTTCATTTATTTGTATTTGTCTGGAATTTTAACAGCATAGTCCCAGTTTCACAACGCAGGCCTGGTGGTGTTTCTAATCACTCCAGTCAGCCGGTGTTGGTAGAAAATTTGAAGACAACAATGCTCAAAACGTAATCCTGCCATGGAAGAAAATATATATATTTAAAAATGTAGCCTACAGTACCCCCTTCTGCAGGTCCTCGGTGCGGTTGTTCCTCTGTCAGTCACTAACCTCTTCCAAAAACATTATTACCTCGTAAAAGGGGGGTAAATCACCACACACCGGTCTTCTTTAGCTAACAGCAAACATGTTGTTCACCTTTCAGCAAAGAAGACCATTTAGTGATGATTTACCCCTCTTTTCCTTAGATAACTTTGACTGCACATCACCAGCACCTGGACATTGGTTGTGCAAGGACTCTGCTTTGAGTATTATCAAAGTACAGCACAGTACTTCTAGTACAGTAAGATACATCAAACCCTGCCTACCCAATGCAAAGGAGTATTCTCAAGTTCGGTCTCCAAAGTGGGCATTGTGACTCGGTCTTGTCTTTCTGTGGCGCTTGGTGGCGGCTTGAATAAGATGTGCGCTACCGCCATCTACAGTGCAAAGGGAACTCAGCCTAAAGTCTCCTACAGGTCTCCTGACCTAAGGTTTCCTAGAGGGGCATTTACCTAGATCCCAGACAACTACAAGCTTGACTTATCTTACCAGACAGTGTTTTTTCATCATTACCTCCATCTGCAGCTCCTTGGTGCGGCTGTTGCTCTGCTCCAGCTGTGTCTCCAGGCGGCCGGTGTCCCTCTGGTGCTCGTCCTGCAGGGCCGCCAGCCTCTGCTCCGTGTCCGCATGGCTCTTCTGCAGCGCCTTCAGGCTGCCACTCAGGCTGGCGGTCTCCTTCTTCGCACTGCAGGACCATGCAGGAGAGAGACAAGAAAAATTGTTTTCCATATGGTCAATATTTCAATATGGACCAAGACAATGTAAGTCATAACTTCTTCGCACTGCAGGATTGGAGCAGAGTAGAGTAGAGTACCTTTTATTATTCCCGAAGGAAATTAAGGTGTCTAGCAGCATAAATAAATACACAAATACTCAAAACAGAATACACAAAACAGAAAATACATTATTGCACAACATATTTAACATCTAGAACAAACTCTCACTCATTCAGCCATCAGGCAGTTTACACAAACACACAGCACACCCACAGCACACAACAGGATGGAGGAGAGACACACACATTGCAGTAGTACTGGAGCTTCACAAAACAAACCGAGTCTGGAACCTCAACATGTTGTGAATTGGCGGGATGTTACAGCAATAATCAGATTACCATGGAATATTTAGATGCAAACTATACATGTTTCACTGCACGTCTCTACAGTCCTTGTGTCACAACTACACTTTGTTTTCTCTGGGTGTACTGTATTACATAACTCATCCATTTCTTTGAGATAGGATTGAAAGCTGCAGACTGCACTGTGTTGATGGTGTACAGTACAGTAGTACATGCTGCATAATCCATGCCAAGTGATAACCCACCTTTTCAATCAAGCTGAGATGGCGCATCAACTTTAGTGTTGTGCTCCAATAGGTAGAAAGAGTTCTTCTTCATCCCCTTTACAACATCACTTCCTATTGCTTGGTAGGTACACAAGCTTTGTTTGAGCTGTATGTTAATCTTCATATGCAACATTGTATTCATCATTTCAAGGATCATTCAATCAATGCCATGAACTCTTGATTTCGCCTTTCACTGGTTGAGTTCTTTTTTGACCTGTCCTATCAGCTTCAGCACCATCACACAGCGGCACCAAAAATACTGAATCAAACAAAGATATCGCAAACCACGCCCACTCAATGCAAAAGCGTGTGCTCAAGTTTGGTCTCCTGAGGGGGCGTTGTACCCTACTTCTTCTTCTCTTTTTGAGGTGTTTGTGCAAGACGTGCGCTACCGCCATCTACAGCGCTAAGGGGACTTCATTGATTCTCAACCTCAGGACTCCGAAGGTCTCCTAACCGAAGGTCTCCTAAAGGGGCGTTCACCCGACATAAAGTGGATACCGGAAAGGAAACAAAATGACGCTTCTTGGTTACATCCACTTTCTTTGGCGGCACCTTTTGAAGACGCAATTCTACTGGCATTCTGTAGATGGCGCAATAGAATTTACCGTCAGAACAACTTGTACTCTTTATTGGTTCAGTTGCTGTATTTACTGAACCAACATACTGAAGTTAGCTAAATTCAAGATCACAAGACACATACCGTATATATACACAAAACTCTGTCTTTATGGACATACCAAAATGGGTATCCCCATCTCGCAAAATACAGTGAATGAAAAATAATGAGGTGTCTAGCTCTGAACAGAGGAGAATAATGTCACTATTACCACCACTATTAGATAACTATTATATAACTACCATCAACTACTAAAATACTGTAGGTCTAATAGTGTGATAAACCAATATGCCCTGAACAAAGACAATGGCAAATCCTGGGGCCACTGTGGCCTAAGACTTGGTCTTAGTATAGAGGGTTGTTTGTTCAAATCCCACACCAATAGGAAGAATATGGGTGGTATCCTGCCTGAAGTTTTTTTGGCTACATTGTACCAAAAGATAATGTTGTTATTTTACTCCCCCACAGGTTCCACCGTGTGGTATGGTGCTGTGTGGCAATGGCCACGAGGCACAGCCTTACGCAGGGAACACATACAGGTGAAGTGAGCGAAGCCAAGAGAGGCCAAATTCAGTGTTCCATTCTGACAGCTCAACAATCATAAGGTCGTCGAATCAAAGAGCGAGAAACATTTTGCTTGTTTGTATGATTGGCCACCACAGGCAAATTTGCCCCTTATTAGCATAATATTAAACTTGACCGATTATTTTCGCTTCACTTCGCTCCTGTTGGCCTGCCTTCGCCTCCCTCATAGGAATGAATGCAGACATTTGCTTTGCTTGGCCAAATTCGCATGAATGTGTCCTCAGCTTCACCCGTCAGATACAAACAGGTACAGGTACTGTATTGTGGTGTGGTGTGGTGTGTTGTGGCAAGATAGGGTGTTGTTTACCTGTTAGATACCACAGGTGCCAGTACTGTATTGTGGTGTGGTGTGTTGTGGCAAGATAGGGTGTTGTTTACCTGTTAGATACCACAGGTGCCAGTACTGTATTGTGGTGTGGTGTGTTGTGGCAAGATAGGGTGTTGTTTACCTGTCAAATACCACTGGTGCAGGTACTGTATTGTGGTGTGCTGTAGTCTGTTGTGGATATGGCAAGATAAGGTGTTGTTTACCTGTCAGATACCAAAGGTACAGGTACTGTATTGTGGTGTGGTGTGGCAAGATAGGATGCCGTTTACCTGTCCAGGTCCTTCTCCAGCTGCTGCTGTTTCTTCTGGTGCTGATCAGCTGCCTGCTGCTTCTCAGAGCGCAGCGACGCACACTCCCGCTGAAACTTCTCCAGCTCGCCAGCTGCCAGTCACCCACACACACACACACATGCACACACGTATGAACATGCATATACACACAAATACACAAATACACACGCTAATGCAAATTAAAAAATAAAATACTTCCTTTAACAGCACAGGCTAAGAGATAAATAAATGTATAAACATAAACACACACTTACTTAGGACCTGTATTAAATCCTGCCTGCTGACATAGAACGACACCAAGTGTGGGGCAGCGATATTGCTTTGTAATCTAATCAATTTTATGTGTATGCCAATACATGTCGCCATTTTTTAATTTACCAACAGTGACTTTAATTGTGTTGTCCAAATTTCCATATGGTTTGTTAGTAGTAATTGGAAAGCAAATCGGTGTTGGTGTAGCACAGCCTTCCGTGTCAGCGAGGACCAATCAATATTCCCTCGTCAATGAAAGCCATTAGTTTAGCCTTGAACCCAGTAGTATTCAGTCGGCATCTCAGAGCTGCGGAGGGCATGACGGAGCAGTATCTCCAAGACAGTCACGGGAACTGTACTGGTGGTCAGCATACCAATGCAGTTTAGCAGATGCCATTCAGCACTGATGCACAGTAGGATTTTAGGAACCGGTAAACTGCCAGATTAGGCAGCCCTGATCACGCACCCGCTTCATAATCATTCGGAATACGTAGGTCGACTGAAAATAAGAGGCATAGGTAGCACCATGCTTCAACTTTATCCTTTATTTTTCAATTACGGTATATATGTTCTTTTGGTCAGCACCCTGAAAGAAGGGTGAAGCCTGCTCCAGCCTTTCGGAATAGGCAAACAGACACAGTTGGTAGCCCTGATCACGCACTCGCTTCTTAATTCAAGCCAAGTCAGTTGCGTTTATGGTTTAAAAAAAAATGATTTCAGGAGGTGAATGGAGCATGTGCAGCTGTGCTATTGGTGTCATTCATTAGTGCGTAATCTCTGAAAATGCAAACTAGAGTGCCCACTCTTTACTGACACATTTTCTCTTTCTACTGTGACAAATATTACAAAGTAGTTTCTGCATCTGCTAAATGTAATGTAATGTTATGTAGTGTTATTGCACCTTGCCGCTTGGCTTGCTTCTCCCGCTGCTGGCTCTGCTCCTGGTAACTGGCCTGGAGGCTACTAGTGATCACTCTTATTGTAATGTAAATGAAATGTACAGTATACTAATGCATTGCTATTGTACCTTGTTGCTTGGCTTGCTTCTCCTGCTGCTGCTGCTGCTGGTGGGTGGCCTGTAAGCCACCGGAGTACACACTCTTGTCTAATGTAACGCACAGTATGGTGATGTAATGTCTGTGCACCTTGCTGCTTGGCTTGCTTCTCCTGGTGCTGGTCAAGCTGCTGCTGGCTGGCTTGAATGCTACTAGAGTGCCGACTCTCTCTTTACTGACTCCCTGTAATGTAATGTAATGTAAGTAGTGTAATGTTATTGCACCTTGCTGCTTGGCTTGCTTATCCTGTTGCTTGCTTATCCTGTTGCTGGCTTTGATGCTACTGGCTAGCTGGCCTGGAGGCTACTAGAGTGCCTACTCTCTCTTATGTTATCTTTCACACACCGCGCTCTTCCGTCTTGTTGGTGCGTCTCTGAAGTAATCTAGTAGTAGGGAATGGATCGCACTCAATTTTTCTTCTTTCTTGTGGTTTTATTTTATTTTAACTTTGCAGGGACTGACATGACAGACGTTTCGGCTGCACAGAGCCTTCTTCAGTGTCACTGAAGAAGGCTCTGTGCAGCCGAAACGTCTGTCATGTCAGTCCCTGCAAAGTTAAAATAAAATAAAACCACAAGAAAGAAGAAAAATTGAGTGCGATCCATTCCCTACTACTAGATTACTCTTTCTTATGTGCCTACTCTTTCTTAATGTACTTTCTCTCTATCTCCATCAGCTGTTGACTGGCCTATATAATATAATGTAATGTAATGTAGTGTAGTGTAGTGTAATGTGATGTGATTGCACCTTGCTGCTTGGCTTGCTTGTCCCGCTGCTGGCTCTGCTGCTGGTGGCTGGCCTGCAGGCTGTTCATCTCCTTCTCGTACTTGGAGGCCGCCTGCCGCCATCTGTCCAGCTCAGTGGAGACGGTCTCCAGGTTGCCCTTGAGGCTGGAGATCTCGCGTTCGCGCTGGGCACCGGTCGTCTCCAGGGTCTTGCGCAGGCCCTGGGCCTCCTCCTGGGCAGTGCGCACCTCCTGCCGCATGCTGAAGAGGGCGCTGTCCCGCTGCTCGCGAAGCGTCTCCATGTCCTCCTGCATGTTCTGCAGCTGGGCTTCAGTACAGCACGCAGCACAGAGCAGGAGAGGAGAGTACAGTACAGGAGCAAAACAAAGGAGGGAGGGAGGGAGGGAGAGAGGAGATGGGGATGGTAATAGGAATAGGTGAGCGATAAAGTACGCAGCACAGGACAAAAACAAGGAGGGAGGGAGGAGATGGGGATGAGAATCGGTGTGCAATACACAGAGCAGGAGAGCACAGCACAGGACCAAAACAAAGAAGGAGTGGGGAGGAGGGGTTGAAAAAGAGGAAGAGGAGAGGATGGGAATAGGTGAGCGATATACAGTACAAACAAAGCCCTTTCCCATAAGTCCTTTCAATCCACGGCCATGTCCGCGGCTCAGGACCATGTGCATCTCAGAATTAATAGGACAACAGACATGGGACAACTGAGCGATACACAAACCATATTGTTGGAATCGCAATGAAAACTAGATTATAATGGCCATCTAGTACTGGCCGTGTGTGTGTGTGTGTGTGTGTGACCTTGGCGTCATGATTGATGATGAGCCGTCATGCTCCAACTACATCAACTCAGTAACCCGGACCTGTCAATATCAGATGTCCAACGTACGGAATATCAGACCTGTGCTGACACAATATTCTACACAACGACTGGTCCAGGCCACTGTCCTGTCCCGCGTTGACTACTGCAACTCACTCATGACAGGTCTACCTGCTTGTGCGCTAAAACCTCTGCAGAGGATCCAGAATGCGGCGGCACGGTTGATATTCAATCAACCCAAAAGGACCCATGTTACTCCTCTATTTATTGAGTTGCATTGGTTACCGATCGCCGCCCGGATCAAGCACAAGGCATTGACCCTTGCCTACAAAACCATCACAGGAACGGCCCCAGCTTATCTGAAGGACCTACTAACGCTTTATGTTACTGTAAGAGAACTGCGCTCATCCAGCACAAGCCGTCTGGCTCTGCCATCCAGTCGCTCTAGGTACTCCCAGTCAAGATTGTTCTCCGTTGTGGTACCCAAGTAGTGGAACGGTCTCCCAGAGGCAGCAAGACTAAGCACATCTCTTGCAGCTTTCAAGAAAAAACTAAAAGACCTTCCTCTTTCGAGAGAATCTACTAGACTAATGCTTGAGCTGGCCTTGCCCCAGGGCAGACTCTTGACATGTTTAGTTTAGTTTGTGTGTGTGTATACTCGTTATTTACTCTTTATAAAAAAAATAAAAAAATAAAAATAAAAAAATCAACTAACCCCTCTTTGCAACTGCACTTGTTGTTCTGTATATCTCCTGTGCACTTTGTATTTGCTTGTGATGTTGGCTTGATTATGTCCTCTTTTGAAAGTCGGTTTGGTTATAAAGCGTTTGCCAAATGCAATGTAATGTAATATATATATATATACACGCTGAAAAGCATTGTTTTTTTGTTACTGCGAATTTTGAACTGTAAATACGCAGCATTTCATGACAACACGCTCTGCTTCGCGGCCTGTAGGATCAAGTGGCGCGGACTCTGTAGCAACCGCATGCGAGTCGCAAGGCAAACTGAATAAGTTAGAGCAGACGTAAAAGCTTACGCGCCGGACAGGTAGGAGATGTGCAGGCACACGCCATATTGGCTTTACGAATTTCCCCAATTCATTTCTATGGACACTGTCATAAGTGTTTCGTCTCCTCCTGTATTAAGTGTCTCTGGTACAAAGGAGTGCACAGGCCTAAAAAGAAAGAGGGAGGGAGGAGTGTTGTCATACTCATGAATTAGCATTTACGACATGAGTGATGAAAATCATTGAGCTCAAAAAGTGAAAAAAAAAAAAAAAAAAAAGTTACAGCTCGAATGAAAATGGAGAGGAGGCAAGGGGATGGGGATGGGTGCACTTTTGTCACCAAGACATCACCCAGACATTAGCCTGCATATTTTATTTACTCATTCAAATGGTCATTTTCAACTGAGCACACAGCAAAAAATATATACTTTTGTTCTCCTGCAGAATCTGTTGTCGGGCTACACGGTACGCAGCAACACAAGCAGGGAGGAGGATTGTGGAGTGGGGAAAGGGATGGGGATGGGGACAGGTGAGACCTCATCCTTGCACTTTTGTCGACCAGATACATTAGCCTGCTTTTTTTGTTCAAATGGTAATTTTGTCAACAACAATAAAATCTACTTACACTGCAGGACCTTAACCTGCTTGGTGGACTGATCCGACTGCGTTTTCCCAGCCTTCCTCTCCTCCTCCAGCTTACCTGAGAATCAGAAAAAAAAACCTCAAAATGTTTAATGCAAAACTTCAGCAGCTCAGAGATATTATACGCCTATATCAGGAATTTTACATAAATAATTGCCAACCAAATGCAAAGTTATTAACCCATTGATGCCTGATGTTGCGTTGCGCAACATCGGCCCTGGCGCCTGGAGCTGCATTACACAACATTCAGGCTCATGAGATTTGAGACAGCTTCATTAAAAATCTCTCCTTGTTTGAGATGAATGGACACAATCTAATGAAAGATGAGGGTCTTAGAGTTTAAATGCAACTTAGTGCATATTTTTATGTGCTTCAGAAGCTGAGATATTTAGGTTTTTATAGGCTGAGGGCAGCTTTTCTTAAAAAGGGCTCAGGCATTCAGCACCCTTTTTTGCAGGTGCCTTAGGCGTCAATGGGTTAACACACACACACACACACACACACACACACACACACACACACACACACACACACACACACACACACACACACACACACACACACACACACACACACACACACACACACACACACACACACACACACACACACAAGTTGCCTTGGACCTTGCAACTCTAAGCATTTCTGCTTGTCGGTGTTGGCTTTAGCCTGAGCCTCCTGCAGCTCCTTGGTCAGGTGTTTGATGACCTTCTCCGTGTCTGTCGACTCCACACCGGTCTGATGCAGCTCATCTGAAGAGAAGACACATTTGTCGACAACATTAACAATACACCATTACTCTGGCCCTGCCGTGGCCAACCGGTAGGGCACTCGCCTGCCATGCGGCTGACCCGGCCCGGGTCCTTTGCCGACCCCTCCCCATCTGCTTCCTGTCTACCTCTCCTGTCCATAATAAAAATCTAAAAAGTCCAAAAAATATCCAAAAAAAACAAAAAACAAAAACACCATTACTCAAGGATACAGGCCCTTTTTAATGTGTATTTCAAGAAGACATTTGTCAGCGTAACATGAACAATTCATCATGTTCCATTACAAGCACTCAAAGATACAGATCTTTTTGTAATACATCCCGACTAAGTGTGGAAAGACCAGAGTCAGTACTTCAAGTTTAAGAATTTATTAATGTTAATTACGCTCATTTTTCCACCCTTGATGAAAGCGTGACTAAGGATAAATTTAGAGAGAGGAAGACGAGGAAGACGGAATATGGGAAATGAAAAAGATAATTTCCCTCGAGATGAGGCCAGTCAGTACACTGCAAAAAAAGAGAAAATCTTCCCAAAAGATCTGACAAAAAATAAAACAGCCTGATCCCTCCTCATAAGTAGGACCCTCCATAGCCTTGAGGCAAAGGCTCGCCGTCTTCCATCATTCAGAGGTGCGTTATATATGCATTATGTAACGCCAGCATCATGTGACTACTACGTAGCCCAAGCGTGGTACTCTGCCAGACTGGGTGAAAACACGCAGCCCCTACCCTCACCCCCCAGCATCATAGGAACACACACTCACGCTCCAGTGATCCTTCACCAAAGACAGAATAAACAAATAATGAGATGGGAGATGAATGCCGGGGTGAAAGATGGATCATATCTGGCAGCTTCTGCGGAGAGTTTATAGGCTATTTCTCCAAAATAGAGCACGAAACAAAACAGGCCAATGTGCTGAGTGCTGAAATATGCATGACTTCAGCTCAACTTACTGCCCAGTGCACACCATCAAAAACTGGGAGAGCCATAAATGGTGATGGGAACAGTGCTTTAGAGGAGAGGCATTCTCATTTTTCATAGGAGTCACCAGTTCTGGCTCAAGGAAGTGTTAGGACTGCACAAAATAACCGGAGAATGTTTAGATTTAGATCGCACAAAAATATTAAGTACACAAAAATCTGGTGCTTCTGGATTTAGGCGCTAAACCCAGATGTACTCAGTAGGGCACAAATCTTCATCAGCACACTAATTAACCCATACACTGACTGTATGCACGAAGGCACACAAACTAAGGAAACGCTTCAGAGATCTCAGAGAGGCATCCTAGTTGATATAAAAAGCCCTGGAGCTACCTACGTGCTCCAGTTCAGGCTCCTGACCTCGCTTTCGTCGAGAGGACAGGCGGGAACGCTTTGTCCTCATTTGAAGCTGTGTGCATGTGTGTGAGAGTAAGAAAGTGTGAAAGATGGAAGGAGTGACAGAAAAAAAGAAAAGGGGCAAAGAAATAATAATAAAGACAGAGTGTGGGAGAGAGAGAGAGTGTGAAAGATGGAAGGAGTGACAGAAGAAAAGAAAAGGGGCAAAGAAATAGAAATAGGAGAGTGTGTGTGTGAGAGAGAGAGAGTGTGAAAGATGGAAGGAGTGACAGAAGAAAAGAAAAGGGGCAAAGAAATAGAAATAGGAGAGTGTGTGTGTGAGAGAGAGAGAGAGAGAGAGAGAGAGAGAGAGAGAGAGAGAGAGAGAGAGAGAGAGAGAGAGAGAGAGAGAGAGAGAGAGAGAGAGAGAGAGAGAGGCCTGAGTCATGGCACATGAAAACAAAGATGGCTTCTGTGTCTTGCATGATGTCGGACATATGTGCATGCACTGGTACATGCCAACATGTCTGTCCTGACCAACCGTGAACAGAAATCACGCGCCACTGCGTGCCAAAACACTTCCGGGTCGTGGGCAGAGCCGGTCGAGTGCCAATGACGGTGCTCACGCATAACAATAGGCAGAGAGAGGCCACTTGTCTTCTCAGAGGACAAAGTGTTCTATTCATTTAGTCAGCGCTGCTGATCCCCACATTGCCTGCCTGGGGCATCAAGTCGCACCCACACAGCATCTGAATTTAGAGCGATGGCATCTCATATTTAAGTCACACTGATGTGCGTGCGTGGTGTGTGTGTGTATGGTGTGTGTGTGTGTGTGTGTGTGTGTATGGCACAAAAACAACATACTCTGTTGTGACTGTGCATTCATGCAAATGTATAAAAAAAACAACCTCACATTCCTCACAGTGGATTTATGTTCATCAGTTGTTCAATAATTCTATCACGAGAACAAAAACAGGACACCTTTAACTGAACATCATATAAACACAGCTTTTTTTACCTTATATAGCCACTGTCATTCTCACTCTGTCACCCTACAATGCTTTTGCCGTGACTTCACTTTCTTGAGCCCAAACATGACCAGTGCAACCAGTCAGGCACAATCATGCCTGCACACCGTATGCAGTCAAATCTTACAACATACACACATAACTGTTACCTTTAATGAGGGATACTTTATTCAAGGGCTCAGTCTCCATTTGTCCCTCTGTAAACAATCAAGAGATGAAAAAAGTTAGTTAAAATAGGAAATAAAACAGTTAGCACACTCACAGAGCCAGTGCTTGTCAACCTTAACCAGTGACACTGATGTTAATGGACGTGACCTCTGCCGGAGTCATCCGCTGTAGAACAGCCAAAACACACACACACACGACACCCAAGCCTGACTAAAGCAAAAAAAGCTGTTGTCAATATGCTAAACTTAATGCTGTTTGCATGGCATGGTGGTGAAAGTGCAAATGCTGTATGTTGCACTGAAATAATTGACACATATTAAAAAGAATCAGGGCAGATTGTAATCCGCAGATGCTCTTAATCTCTACTGGACAAGTGATTAGAGAGAGAGAGAGAAAGAAAAAGGAGAAAAGAAAGAAGAAATAGAGGCACAACGTATAGCGAGAGCATCTCTTACCTGTAAACCCCTCTCAGAGCTCCAGTCCTTGTCGAGTCTGAAAGAGTGTGCGCCTCAATTCTTTTCCTTGTAGTTGGATTTTCTGATGAGAAATGGGAGATACCATTTTTACAGGGGGGGGTGGTACAAATATAGCTTCAACTGCCCCCTGAGCAACCACAATGGCATACACGCAAAGGAAGAGCGAGCAAGAGAGGAGGGGGGTTGGAAAGGACCATCTGGCAGGAGCGAGCATTTTACAAGGTTGATGGTTTGATTTTTCCAGTCGGCTAGACTTGGAGGTTTGTAATTCAGTGTAAATTAGCCTTAAAATCATCCTCTCTTGCTCTACCCCCCACCACTCACGCCCCTGCTCTTGGTGCCCAGTGCAGTGTGTGAGTCCTGGTGGTGTACACATGGTTAGGCATGTACACTCCACAGCCTGCAGAGAGAGGAGAGGAGAGGAGAGGAGAGGAGAGGAGGGAGGGAGAGGGAGAGAGAGGCTGCTGCAGCTGCGTGCCTCAACACTCTCCGCTTTTGTTTAGGGGTCAGGGCTGATGATTCGCTGATGTAAACCCGCGCGCACAGCGAACACAACAATAGCAAGCACAGTGTGTGTGTGTGAATGTATGTGCACGTAGAATCCTCCCTCCTCGTCCTCAGTCTTCTGCATTTGGGAATAGGCTTTGTGACACGGTAATTCCCGATAGGAGAGGGATTGAGGGCAAAAATGACAGTACAGTTATGCAATGCAATTCATGAAGTCATGATATAACAGAGCATCGCTCTTGGAGTGTCAAGAATTGTCAACAGTGTCTATCCAGAGAATGAGACAGAGAAGGGGGACCAAAAAAAACAACAAAAAAAACACACATCACTGTGAAATTCCATCACATCATGTCATGTGACCAAAAGATGGCATTCCAAATCCTTTTTAATAATTCAAATTAATGTAAGAGGACAATTTTACGTTATATAACAGAATGGGTTGACAACACTATACAAACAATGTTATTTCAGTAGGTATCGACAACTAAGCTGTAAAACTAGACGCTACAGTGGAAGCCTCCCCTCAGACATATTTAGTCATCATATGTTCCATAAATAATGCATTAAACCAGGTCAGTGAAATCAATTTCTGGTTAGCTCTAATGGTATTTGGGGAACTGTCTGTCTTTCTGATGGAATTTGGGAGGGGCGTTTATATTGGAGCGGTATGGCTAAAAAATGTACCATAGGCAGGCTCATTCTTGTGAAAACACGGTCAACACTTGCACCAACCAATTAATCTCAGGGCCAGAAACAAGTTAATGTGTCAAACAAGAACAACTATTTTGGAGGAAAATAAGATTTCTGGCTGCTCTAAGAAAACGCTGCCTCCTCATCTCGTCTTGTTATTGATGCTCACTTCAAAACTGCAAGTGGAACATGGAGCTGATGATGAGCCATCGCTGCTATCTTCACGCTTGCTGTTCAAAAGACACAAGGTAGCATACACTTCAAAGTTACACTATCTAGAAAAAAGTTCGCGCTTTCTCTTTATGAACATTTTACGTTTTTCTCTAGCTAGTTAGCAGTATGCTTGAAAAGCTCCACCGCTAACATCTGTCCATATTCCAAAGCATGCTTGGTTAGCATTAGCGAAAAATATCCACCACAGCCCTATCTGATAGTGCATTTTCCAACATCATTGCAGTATAATTACGACCACTTACAGTAGACTTATGTGTGTCTGCTTGCAGGTGGCTGTTCGGAGTTTGCATTGACCTCGGTTTTCACCTGTAAACGTGCGCGTCTCTTCTGCCAAGTACAAGGTCAACAGCAGGTCAATAATCAATGGCTTTACTTTACGTTTAGGCGTGCGACAGAGCCCCCGCGTGGCCACCGGCAGCCTAATTAAAACCGGCTTAATGGCTCACCACCACTCACCTGGTAGCCTTGTCTGACCAGGTGAGGTGAGTGGTGGTGCCTAGCGCACAGCTATGTGAATGCCAGGCCTATGGCTCACATTTTCACATAAATGTCCATGGCTATTGATGGTTTGCATGTGCTTGGTCACTGATTCCATATCTCATCACATTAGTCAACTATGCTCCTCAAAAACAACATTAAAAATGGTGGATAAATGAAGGAATAATTAAATGTTATATATATATATATATATATATATATATATATATATATATATATATATATAATTTAATTATTCATATATATATATATATATATATATATATATATATATATATATATATATATATATATATATATATATATATATATATATATATATATATATATGTGACTGCCCCCAAGAACTGAAGCAGAGGCAAGTAGATAGGAGGGTGTTTGGCGAGCTCTGACAGGTAAACTGCCACAGCATGAGGGCGGCAGTCTGTCTGCCTGCTGGTAGGTGTGAGGAGAGAGCAGATGGTAACGAGGGCAGTGTGGGAAAGAAAGAAAAAAACAGTGCCAGGAGGTCACTTTAAGGAGAGGCCGTAATCAGATGGCTTTGGGTGCAGCACAGCACAGCACAGAACGACATCAGGTGGCTACGGTGAGCAAGCTTAATGTGGTCCAGAGCACTTGCATTGTTGCCATGTCACACCACCACACGCATGCATCTGTAACAGAGTTGAAAATGCTGTTGAGAAATATATAGTTTTTATGAGTTTTGCCATTATTGAGCAGAATATTGTTCGTTGGAGACACCTTGTGGCACTTCGGAGAACTGCAGGTCTGTTGCGTTTTGACCCTCTGGGTCCCCGTAGCCGAGTCAGAAAAGCGATTCCCTGGCTCGGGTAAGTTTACTAATTAATGTGCTCTGTTTTCAATTATTGTTTCCTCTTTGTAAAATGCAATGTAAACTGTGTACTTGATGTATCTTATTAATGATGTAATTGTGTACACGCTGTGGGGATATGCAGGAAATGTACTAAGTTGTAAAGAAAGTTATTTACATTTTCTATTAACCACGAGGATCTTTTGGGAGATTAGCATCTTCCTACACCTGCAGTAGATGCGTTAGCATAGTGTTCGTTTTGTGGATGAATTATGCAAGTATGCATGAGAATTCACATCATATTTACCTCTACTATGTATCACTGTTATATGGGACTGTATATGCATGTATTCCGGTGGCATGGTACTTTAGAATTCCGAATGTTTGATCGGTTTTCCGAACCACAATGATTCCATGCCTGAGCATTCTGCTTGCCTCTCTCCCTCTCTGGAACTATGACGCTGCATACGGTTCTTCGTGAAATTAATGTTACTTTTATTTTCATTGTACAGATGCTGCAGTAATGCCATTTTCTCTGTCAAAGGTATGTCTCCAGTTGTGAATTGTATTTTGTTTCATTTCTGTTAAATTGTTGGAGTCAGAAAAGCGATTCCCTGGCTCGGATGCTGCAGTAATGCCATTTTCTCTGTCAAAGGAAATAAACTGCCGTCCAAAGAAAGTCCGCCTCCTGTGCCTGCTTGAGTCCGTTTCACTGGTGCCGTGCCGTGACCTGTCGATCATCTGGATCAGCCTGACGCCGATCGCCGTGGATGCTGCCTGGAGTTTCCAGCTCAAGTGTACGAGATCAAGTTTGGTCAGAGTTGTTTTCATATATCTCATATTACTGTTTTTTTTCCCTCTTTGTTCTTTCTATTTTTTTTCTTTCCTCTTCTTCTCTTTTGATTTAAACACAACGCAGATATCAGCATGGCAGAGGGAGCGGATCATAGTGATGAGCCAAATATGTTCAATACTCCTGTTTTGCAAATGGGTTGAGGTGGTTTGGGTCTGTGGCAGCGGAGTGTTAGTGGTGCTGTGGGACATGGGTTGGATAGGAAAGAGGTGGGTTTTTCTCCATTAGTAGCTGGCAGCGGTAGGGGAACAGGTTTAAGTTGTGACCTGGGTGGTTCTCCTGTTGGGCAGTTTATGGAGGGGGAGCATCTCACATCCACACCCAACAGAGTTGACACTGCTGCTATTAGCCACCTCACTGACATGGTAGGACAGTTAGGAGCCCAGATAGGTGAATCCATTGTGGCCAAATTACTGTCTGCTGGTGCAGTCAACTTAAACAGTGGAGTCCAGAGCACCACATCGCCCAACACATCAGTCCACACACAAAGTACTGATTCTCACACTGCTACGCAGACAGACTCACAAGTCACAGTACATGTAAAATCAGACAAAGAGCCTGAGTTCTTCAGAGGTGCCGCTTCTGACAAATACCCTGTCCAGGACTGGATTGACATAATGAAAGCTTATCTCAGAAAACAGAGATGTCCTGTGGAAGAGCAGGCTGAAGAGATACTGGGGAAGTTAATGGGCAAAGCAAAAGATGTTGTGAGAGTTGCCCTGCGTAGTGATTCGAGCCTAAATGTGAGACAGAAACCTGACCTCATCTATGATATGCTCATGCAGTACTTCAGTGACTCTTCATCATGCCTCCCGCTGGCAGACTTTTACTCCACCTTACCTAAACCCGGGGAGAGCCCAGTCGACTATTGGCTGAGAGTGAACAAGGCCGCTGAGCTGGCTGCTGATGGTCTCCGCAGACAAGGCAGAGGTATGGAGAACCAAAGCGAGGAGGTGGCACGCATGTTTGTCAAGCACTGTTCTGACCCCGAGCTCTCCTCAATCTTCAAGTGTAAGCCTATTCAGGAGTGGAATACAAAAGACATCCAGTTGAGAATTGATGACTATCAGAGAGAGCAGCGATCTTCTGGCAAGATACATAGTGATGCGCAGGTAAAGAGTCACACCACCACCTCTTCTTGACATGCAGCCATGATGCAGCATTATACAGTCAGCCCTTGCCTGGTCAGAGTCATGCTCAGTACTTCACCCCCACAGTCTCTCTCTCCCCGCCAGCTGCCGCTGTTGCTAGCCCTACTTATCACATGTCATGCCCCCCTCACATCACTGCTCAGAGTCAGATATATCCCCCCAGTCAGACGCACTGCCCACCCATGTGTTCTCCCACATCAGCTGTGTTTCAGAACAGTCAGGCGTCAGAGGATAGTATTCTGAATCGCATGGTGGCCATGATGGAGCAGATGATGAATACAGTACAGAGGCGTGGTGGTCCCCCCCGTGGTCGTGGATTCCAAGGTGGCCGTCGTGAGAAGGTCTGCCGTGTCTGCAATAACAGTAAGCACTCATCTGTCACCCACTGCAAGTCAGAAAGACTGTGCTTTAACTGCTTCGCTCCTGGTCATACGAAGGCAGCATGCAACATGCCTGCCCCAGAGCCTCGGCCTGCGGGAAACTAGATGGCCCGTATTCGATGGGAGGCAGTATGGGTCGTAATTCAAACTCCCGCTCTGATGATTACTCTGATGCAGAAAACATTTATGCAGCTTGCAAGCTCTCATGCACTGACTCTAAGAATGTTATCTTTCAGAACACTCAAGTTGTAAATGGCAGTGACAGTCTTTTCTACACTCCTGTGATTGTTAGCAAAACAGTGACGCTGAATGCTATGCTTGACAGTGGCTCCATGGCCTGTACCATCAGCGAAGATGCTGTGACGAGACTTAGAGAAGCAGGGGTGGTAACATCGAAAGACCATTTCAGCACAGATGTCGTTACTGATTGGCTGTGGGGGTCGTCGTGTCAAACCTGAGTCAGCTGTGCATGTGCAGATGGAAGTGTATGGCTGCAAAATTGAGGTACCCACTCTTGTTGTACAAGGCCAGCATGATGACTTGATTCTGGGCACTAATGTCATAAAACACATTCTCCAAAAGTACAAGAACTGTGATGCCTACTGGAAGGCTGTGTCGGCACCCTGCCCTGCTGGAGACACAGAGTCTGAGCGCTACCTGTCCATGCTAGCGGGTCTGGACCGTTGGAGAGGCGAAGATGTCCCCTACAGAATAGGCACTGTCAGGAGCAACTCAGCTGTGTGCCTGGAGCCTGGCCGTGAGTACCTGCTATGGGGAAGACTACCCAGGTCTACCGCAGTATCCCCTGGAAGCACAGTTATGGACAGAGTTAACGACATGCCGCTCAGCTCCAAGAGGTGTTCTCGTTGCGAGAATGGTCACGTCGCTATGGCAAGACAGATGGGTCCCAATAAAAAGTCATCAACACCTCTGACAAGTCCGTCCCTAGTCAGACGAAATGCCAAATTGGCTGATGTTTTCCCCTGCATTGCACTGGAGGACATGGATGACACCACCACTGAGGTTCCCCTGGCCAGTTGTTCCTCAGAACTGCCACTGCAAACGTTTGAGTGCTCTGCTGACAATAAATTACAATCAGTTGGATTGACTGACATTGACTTAGCCCCCTGTGATGTAACTGAGCAGTGCAAGGACAAGCTGACGGACTTAGTTGTCCGCTATAATGATATCTTCTCACGCCACCATCTCGACTGTGGTGAGGCAACAGGCTTCGTTCATCGCATTCACCTGTCAGATCACCGGCCATTTCGACTCCCATTCAGGGCGGGTTCCGCCAAGCCAGTATCAGAAGCTTCGTCAGGTGCTGAATGAAATGGAGGAGAAGGAGATAATCCGGAAATCCACCAGTGAGTACGCATCTCCTCTAGTGCTGGTGTGGAAAAAGAACGGAGATCTCCGTGTCTGCACAGATTTTCGCTGGTTGAACAAGCGCACTTTCAAAGATGCGCACCCCTTGCCTCATCAGGCCGACTGCCTGGGTGCTCTCGGTGGCAATGCACTTTTTAGCACCATGGACCTTACGTCCGGGTTTTACAATATGCCACTTCATGAAGACGACAAGAAATACTCTGCCTTTACCACTCCAATGGGCTTATACGAGTACAATCGCTTACCACAAGGTCTATGCAATAGCCCTGGCAGCTTTATGCGTATGATGACATGCATTTTTGGGGACCAGAATTATTTAAGCTTGCTTTGCTACTTAGATGACCTGCTGGTCTTTGCCCCTGATGAAGCAAGTGCTCTGAACGCTTGGAGATGGTGTTCAGCAGGCTGCGTAGTCACAATCTCAAGTTAGCCCCCAAAAAGTGCTTTTTCCTACGAAAATCTGTGAGGTTCCTTGGGCATGTTGTAGATGAGACTGGTGTATCCACTGACCCCAGTAAGATTGAGGGTATCATGAAGATGTCACGTGGGGACCTGATGGAAGCAGATGGAGTGACTCCCTCAGCAAAACGGATCAGATCCTTCCTGGGGATGGTCAATTACTACCAGCACTTCGTGCCAAATTACTCTGCCATTGCCAAGCCCCTCTTCTCTCTCTTGTCTGGGCAGAAGTGCAAAAGAGGCAGGAAAACAACGGCAAAAGCCCGAACCAGAGCAGGAGGTTGAGTGCTGTGGACTGGACTGGTGAAATGGAAGAAGCGTTCCAAAGTTTGAAAATGTCACTGGCCGAATCAGTTGTCCTGGCCCACCCTGATTTCAGTCGCCCCCTTATGCTGTCTGTCGATGCTTCCCTGGATGGCATAGGAGCTGTGCTGTCTCAGATAAAGGAGGGAGAGACCAGGGCGAGACCCATTGCCTTTGCAGTAAATCACTGTCACAGTCACAGAAGAATTACCCAGCACACCGCTTAGGTTCCTGGCCATGAAGTGGGCTATCACTGATAAGTTCAGTCATTGGCTAAAAGGTCACAGATTCACAGTGTGGACAGATAACAATCCGTTGACTCACATCATGACGAAGCCGAAACTGGACTGCTGTGAGCAACGCTGGGTTGCGAGTTAGCCGGCTACAAACTTCGACATTAAATATGTTCCTGGCCCAAAGAATGTGGTGGCTGATGCCTGTAGCCGTCCGCCTTTCGTGAAGGAGAGAATCAGTCACAGACTACTCCAGGAGCCATACAACAGTCTGCTGTCTGAAGTCCAGGGAGTGACATGCGGCTCTGTTCAAGACACCTTCCGCAGCTCCAGTCATGACGATTCACATCAAGGTGTTGGCCAGGTTGACACATCCCCTTTTACAGCCCCTTTGCATGTCCAGACCATGTCCGTTGGCACAGATGAAATGTCTGCCTTTCTGCAGTCGCACAACCAATGGGAGACTGGGGCTAGAACACGTGCTATTGAGGCCATGTGCCGCAACTGATCCCTGACGGGCAAGATTCATTACCTGCTTTCACGGAGGCGGAGCTGCGTGATGCGCAACTTGGGGACAGAACTCTCTCGCGTGTCCTGCAATACGTGGAACGACGTCGCAGACCCTCCAGGAGAGAGCGAGCATATGAATCAACTACAGTCATAAGGTATTTAAAACACTGGGAGAAACTTGTCTTAAGTAATGGAATACTTTACAGACTGTCAAGGGACCAAGTCACAAAGTTCAAGCGTCACCAATATGTTGTCCCAGGCTCTCTTAAAGCTGACGTCCTGAGGGGTGTCCATGAGGATGCTGGTCATCAGGGCCAGTTCAGAAGTCTTGGGCTTGCCAGGCAGCGGTTCTTTTGGCTCAGTCTCGATAGGGATGTGAGAGACCATGTCCGCAATTGCAAACGTTGCATTGTCAGCAAGACAGCTGAACCTGTTGACAGGGCCCCCCTGGAAAGCATTACTTCTACCAGGCCACTCCAACTGGTCTGTATCGACTTCTGGTCGGCTGAAGATTCTCACAACAAATCTGTTGACGTTTTGGTCATAACTGACCATTTTACCAGATTAGCCCAAGCTTTTGCCTGCCGAGACCAATCAGCCAAGCAGGTAGCGAAAAGTCCTCTGGGAGAAATATTTCTGTGTGTATGGACTCCAGAGAGGATCCACAGCGACCAAGGACCAAGCTTGAGAGCGGAGCTGGTCGCAGTGCTTTTACAGCTGTCTGGGGTGCGCAAGTCTCACACCACCCCATACCACCCCATGGGAAATGGCAGTGTGGAACGTTTTAATAGAACTCTTGGCAACATGATCCGCGCACCCTTACCCCAGACAACAAAGTCACTTGGCCAAGACGACTTCAGATCACTGACATTCATGTACAACAGCACAGTTCATGAGACGACAGGGTATGCCCCTTTTTTATTTAATGTTCGGACGTACTCCACGCTTGCCTGTTGATGTGCTGTTTCGTACAGTCTTGAACGATCCTGATGTAGTCAGTTACGACAAGTATGTTGCGTCCCTAGAGAAAAGATCTGAAGGACGCCATGTTGATAGCACAGGAACATGCCAAAAAAGAACAACAACGTCACACAGTGCTCTACAACAGACGGGGTGAAAGGCCCAACCATTGCTGTAGGTGACCGTGTACTTGTTGCAAACAAGAGAGAAAGAGGGAAAGAGAAAGGTGGCGGATCGATGGGAATCAACCATCTACACTGTTGTAAACATAAATAGTGACACTCACACTTACAAAAATTCAGGACACGATCACTGGACAGGAGAGGGAGTCGTCCACCGTAACCTGTTGATGCTGGTGAATTTCCTGCCCGTGGGTGGCACAAGCACTCCTGATTCCTCACCCTCTCCTCAGTTCTCAGATTCACATGGGGCCTCATCTGCTGTAGAGAACAATAGCGAACATGCTGAATATCCTGGCCATGACTCTACTCTGGAACTTCAGGCGCACAGCGACAGTGCGCAGCAGTCGACTGTCCCAGAGCCGACAAACAGTGCGAGAAGAACTGTCGAATGGATTGCTCAGTCGCCCTTCCCGGAGAGCTCGCATGGGAGATCAGAGAGTGGAGGAGTCTCTAGTGACATGGAGTTGAGTGTGGACTGCACAGAAGATCAGTCTGTTGGCCCCATCTATACACCGGCACCTGACACTGGCAACACTGTTGCTACCGGTGACTCAAGAAAAATGTCCATTAGTTGTGGCTCAGATGCAGAGACGTTCACGCACACACACAATGACAGGGAGTCAGTAACAACGCACAGGTCCGATGTTAGTCACACACAGAGTGACACAGTAGCTTCAGGTCCGTTGTCTAACAATCCCAGTTTCCCCACACGGCTGAGATCTAGGTTTGGTCGTATTATCAAACCAGTTAACAGACTGATACAGACAATGTCACGACAGGCCATTTCTCACACACCCATTAGTGCAGACCATTTCTAGGTCCTCCGTAGCTTAGTTTTCCCCACTGTGGATTATGACCTCTATGTCTTATTCCACTTCTTTTTTTGTTTTGTTTTGTAGTGGCCTTGGAGAAACAGAGGGGGTGGGTCTTGTGGGGTGTAGAAGGCACCCTGCTGCCAGTTGATTGGTGGGATTCTTTAATCTTCCTCCATGTCATCCTGTTTGGATACCTTGTGGTTGGCTGCCGTAATTTTTGGCGACCCTCCTTATAGTGTGTAGATTTCCCTCTGCATGTACTTTATGGCTGCTGCTCTAATTTGGCAAAATTCAGGGGAGGTGGGTGTAACAGAGTTGAAAATGCTGTTTAGAAATATATAGTTTTTATGAGTTTTGCCATTATTGAGCAGAATATTGTTCGTTGGAGACACCTTGTGGCACTTCGGAGAACTGCAGGTCTGTTGCGTTTTGACCCTCTGGGGTTCCCGTAGCCGAGTCAGAAAAGCGATTCCCTGGCTCGGGTAAGTTTACTAATTAATGTGCTCTGTTTTCAATTATTGTTTCCTCTTTGTAAAATGCAATGTAAACTGTGTACTTGATGTATCTTATTAATGATGTAATTGTGTACACGCTGTGGGGATATGCAGGAAATGTACTAAGTTGTAAAGAAAGTTATTATATTTTCTATTAACCACGAGGATCTTTTGGGGGATTAGCATCTTCCTACACCTGCAGTAGATGCGTTAGCATAGTGTTCGTTTTGTGGATGAATTATGCAAGTATGCATGAGAATTCACATCATATTTACCTCTACGATGTATCACTGTTATATGGGACTGTATATGCATGTATTCCGGTGGCATGGTACTATTAGAATTCGAATGTTTGATCGGTTTTCCGAACCGCAATGATTCCATGCCTGAGCATTCTGCTTGCCTCTCTCCCTCTCTGGAACTATGACGTTGCATACGGTCCTTCGTGAAACTGAATGTTACTTTTATTTTTATTGTACAGATGCTGCAGTAATGCCATTTTCTCTGTCAAAGGTGTGTCTCCAGTTGTGAATTGTATTTTGTTTCATTTCTGTTAAATTGTTGGAGTCAGAAAAGCGATTCCCTGGCTCGGATGCTGCAGTAATGCCATTTTCTCTGTCAAAGGAAATAAACTGCCGTCCAAAGAAAGTCCGCCTCCTGTGCCTGCTTGAGTCCGTTACACATCTGCATGCAGCAGCATGGATCTGGATGCCTTCCCTTTCAGCCCTGCTGTTGGTGTGGTGTTTCAACAAACAGATAGTGTTAATAATGAATCCCTGACTCAGAACAAATAAAATCACAACATGACAAATTATGTGATCATAATTTATTGTTTTAAACTACATCAATTGGTCCTCAGGAAACGTCCACAAGTGCTTTTAGGTTTTTGTATGATTCCATCATGACCAAATGTACACATTGCACATATCTCTACCATGAGTATCGAAACTGCCATGTTTTACAACTTTTTATTTCTAGTTATTGCCATGCTGTGGTATAGTGTAATAAGATGTTGCTGATGTTATCACTGCAGCTATAGGGTGTATTGGAGTATGATAATAAAGGTATTGATCTCTGTGTATTACTGAACAACATTCCTCAAATTTGAGCTCTTTACAGTTAGATTGAATTCGTTGTAAATGCTCCTTTACTAGATAATACTACAAGACATAATAATTTTTCTTTTTATGTGACATAAAGAAAATTAATCATCCATAGTCCAAGTTTTAAAAAACAGAAATCTACTAGACTGACACAATGTGATAATACTGATTACAAAACAAATGTCATACAGTATATTTGTCATTTTCACAATTATCAATTGCAAAAATGGTTCAGTACATATTTCTGAATTGTATATTTAGATTTTATGCATGGATTTCAAGCTAGATTTTTTTCTATGTGTACGGCATTTTCTGTAGGATATGTCAGGATTACTTCCATGTTACGTATGTATGGATTTTGGATTATATAAAAAGACCCCATCACACTAGGCAAATACTGTACACATATGTTTTTACAGTGTTGTACTTTCTTGTACTCTCAGTTGTTTGCCATTGCTGGCAAACGCCACTTTGGCAGTCGAAACACAGTATATATAGATATATTTATATTATTATTATTTTTAAATTGGCAGATCAGCAAGACCCATGGCCCATGGACTTGACTTATGAATGTTATTGTGACTTTGTGAGATACAAAAAGAACCCCCCCACCCCACTTGTCTAGGCAATCTCCGTCCATCCTAATCACAGTTATCTCTGTTGACTGGCAGTCCGTGTCCATGATGTGTCCATCTTCCTGCCAGGTCACAGTTCCTGTCACTGACAGTTTTATTCCACTCTCCTTCCTTTCGTCTTGTTGCTTTTTCGTCGTCTCCCTTTTTTTGTATTGTAAAATCCCATTTTCCCCGCAGAAAATCGTCGTGCTTTTGTAATAATGCCAGAGTGCCAGTCTGCTGAAAGGCCATTTTGCACATTATCCCCTCCCGGCATGGCATATGTTTTGTCTGTGACCCAGGAAGGCAGCAGAGTCCTTGTGATTAGGCTGAGATTAAACACCTAATGGAACGGACGGACAGGGAGGATGATGACAGCGTGATTGGTTGAATCAGGAGGAGGGCCCGTTGGCTCATGGGAGATGGGGGATTTGTTTAAAAGACACTGCTGCCCTCCCGTCCCGTCTGGGACAATCTTGTCCTGTGCTCCGTACGTAACACCCACACTGAAACACCATGGGTAACCTGTAAAGTGCAATTCTGGAGGGGGGCGAGGGCAGGGTGGGTTTGGTAGAGGTTGGGTAAGAAGGTTAGGAGTAGGTTAGGAGAAGGTTAGGGCTAGGTTAGGGGTAGGGTTTGGGGTTGTAGTCCTTCAGAGGCTGTTCTTGTCCGGGTGCTCTGACTCGGGGCTGCGGGGGAAGTAGACTGTGGCTTTGTGCTCTTCGTAACGGTCGATGTGCTTGAGGTGCACCACCATGTGCAGTGCGTAGGCCAGCACCAGCAGCAGGATCAGCGAGGTGATAAGGCCCATCAGGATGGCTGGGGTGAAGAAGGTGGCGCAGTCCGAGGCAGAGGCAAACTTGTTGGATTGAACGTTGAAGGCCTGGATCTGTGAATTGACAAAAAAAAACATGAAAGAGGGTCTGAGTGATTTGATGCCAGAATTCATTTTTTTGATTTTACATTTAAAAATAAACTGCCGGGTTTTTTTCTCAATTACAAATTCAGCGATTCGATAGTGACAGAAATGTTGTGCTTTGCTTACTGCAAAGTTCAGGTGAAACAATGACCAAGACCAAGTTTCCAGATAATATGCAATGATTTGAAGTTATTAACTGGAATAATAGGATGGATTTCACAATATTATGTATTTTTATATACTATTTAATACAGTTTTCCATAAAAAATAATATGTACGTGTAGTTGTATATGATGATGTAAACAGTATTAGACAGCAAAAAAAGAAACAACATAGCAAAGAACATGTTAGAATCAAAACAATGCTTTCCACAAGAACATTGAAACAGAAATGAAAGCGTAACAGTTTTGCAGCCGCATGTCTCTTAGTTCCTTGCTTGACGTGAGCCGAGTGAGTGTCTTGTCTGTCATAGCCGCCTGCCTGCCTGGCTGCCTGCCTGTCACCCACCTGGAAGTCTGTGAATGTGATGTGCCAGTTTGCCGAGCTGTCAGTGTAGGAGCTGGGCACCAGCAGAGTGTCATATTTCTGTAAGCTGCTGACGTGCTGGCAGTGGTAGGAGTAGGTGGCCGGGGCGTACACCTCGGTGGCGTTGAACACGGCCTCGTGCGTCCAGTTGTAGTGGATGTGGACACTGTCCAGGGTGAACCAGTTCTGTCCGGCCGACTCGTAGAAAGTGTTGGACATGTGAAGCCTGTTGACGAGTGGAGAGAGAGAGAGAGAGAGAGAGAGAGAGAGAGAGAGAGAGAGAGAGAGAGAGAGAGAGAGATAGACAGTCATAATGTCAACTGTTACAGCCGAATGCCTGCGTAGTGATAATTTAATGCCTTTTGACAACTGAGTGCTGAGTATTTACTTGATGACAAGTCCTCTTATGTCCTCCACATCTCCAAGGTGTAGTGACAATCTATTGGGAAAGAAAACAAAAACATCTGGATTACCACTCCATCCTCACAGAGCAAATATTTGTGAATAAAAGCATGCATGAATGAATGTACAATAAAAGCCCAGTAAAGTCTCCATTAGTCTTGGCTAAGTTATCATCACTACATAGCCCGTATAGAGAAGATAGAAACTACGGAGATAAGTCTAAAGCCTATTATTACCGGATTTAGGACAATGGCCTATTGAAGCCCCCCCATAGCTGATGGAACACAAGAGAGGTTACCATTACAAACAAAGTGTGTGTGTATGTGTGTGTGTGTGTGTGTGTGTGTGTGTGTGTGTGTGTGTGTGTGTGTGTGTGTGTGTGTGTGTGTGTGTGTGTGTGTGTGTTTGTCCGTGTGTATGAAGTATGTGTGTTTTGAAACTAAGTCTCAAGGGTTAATCCTACAAAAGCGCACACATAAATAAAAAGCCCAGTCATTCATTCATTCAGCAGCACAACAGCACATACGTTGCTTTCTCCTTGGAGCAGACGGAGCCCTTGGTCTCCACGGAGGCGTTGGGCCCAAACACCCTCTCGGTCAGGTCCAGGAAGGTGTGGTTTCTGTAGCGGATGGCCAGGCGCTTGGCCTTGAAGAGGATGCATATCTTGCCATTGTAGGCAACGGTCAGCGGAGAGTAGGGCCCGGAGCTGGTGGACTGCAGCAGCTTCCGCTTGGTCCGCGGCTGGGCGTGTAGGTGCCACCCATAAGGCTAAGTTTAGCAAAGACAAAAACACGCACATCTATCTCAAACAGGGCTCTAAATAAACACCAGACAACCGGCCAAATGCTGGTAAAATTTTTGTTCGGCTGGTAGAAAATACCAACTTACAAGCCGCTTTGACCCATTATTGAGTGTGTGTTTGGCTAGTAAGATTGACACCTACAAGCCATTTTGGCTGGTGATGAAAAAAGGTTTATTTAGAGGCCTGGTCTCAAAAATGGGTGCTGCTGGACTAGCAGTCAAAATAAATAAATAAGGTCTGCAGCACCAAGCTCACATTTCTCGTCTTTAATGTGTAATGTTTCGGGCAGCATACATATGTTTTGCCACCCATAAGGCTGCCAGGGACAGCAGAGTAGGGGACCAATGTGGCTCAAGTAAACAGTACACTTCAACATATCCAAGAAGCATAGTGAATTATTTTGCACAGTAGGTTTTGCACAGTAAATTAGTGTTCTCTGTGTGTGTGTGTGTGTGTGTGTGTGTGTGTGTGTGTGTGTGTGTGTGTGTGTGTGTGTGTGTGTGTGTGTGTGTGTGTGTGTGTGTGTGTGTGTGTGTGTGTGTGTGTGGTGATTTTATATGTAATGGAGGGGGTGCAGTTGTGTGTGTGTGTGTGTGTGTGTGTGTGTGTGTGTGTGTGTGTGTGTGTGTGTGTGTGTGTGTGTGTGTGTGTGTGTGTGTGTGTGAGGGAGGGAGGTGGGTTGGCAGTTGACTATGTGTGTATGGGGGGGGGGGGGGCTATAGTACATGTTTTATCAAATTGATTAATTAGTGGATGAATGAACAAGTGACTGTACATTAATATAGGATTAGGTATGTGTATGTATATTGCCTGTCTTCTTAGATTAAATGAATGGCTTGGATGAATGGATAGGTTGTATTTTAAAACAACAATAAAAACAGTTTTTTTATATTTTACTTTAAAAGCCCTTCTAGGGACGGGCATTGGAAATTAGCCTATGGCTACAAATGCTATGATACTTATCTGTTAGGTTGTTGTACAGCCTACATGATGTGTATTTGTCCCTACTCAAATAAACCATAACTGAACTGCAATTATGCAGTGTTGGACAAACCGATGGAAACCATATACTACTGTATGTTGTAGAATATTTAAACTGAATTCAACTTAAATTTGAAATCCTACTGTCTCCGCGTTGAATAAGGCTGCCAGGGACAGGGGGGCAATTGTGGCTCAAGAAAACAATGTAAATTTACGCTTTACCCTACATTTTATGGTATTAACTACTATCCACAGTATATGGAACTGGACCATATAATGTATGAAGCATAGTTCATCTAATTTCAACTTCAAATTCAAGTCTCTAAGTGTTGAACACTCATACTGTCAGGACAGAGGGGGAAATGTGGATTAAGTGAATATGTGCTAAAAGCATCCCAGAAGTGTCTTGTTCAGTAATATTTGCAGTGTTCATTTAACGCTACGATGAACGGGACCATATATGTTGGAATGGTTAAACTAAATTCAAAGTACATTCAATTAAACTCTCTACAGTAAGTGTTGAACACTAAGGTTACCAAGGGGCAGGAGAGGGGGGTCACGTAGACAGTATACTACAAAAAAAAAACATCCCACAACCATCATACACATTTTGCAGTGGAACTTCAACACTAAATTGAATGCTTCAACTGGTGGGGTGCATCCCAGAAGCATCTTACACAGTAATGTCTGTAGTGTTAACTCAACACTACAAAGAATGGGAGCACATACACTGTATTACCAAAAGTATTTGCTAAGCTGCCTTGATTCACATATGAACTTAACTGCCATCTCAGTCCAAACCCATAGGGTTCAATATGACCACAAGTGCACAAAGCTAGGTCCATAAAGGCATGGATGTCATGACAGAGTATGGTATGGATGAACGTAACTGGCCTGCACAGAGTCAGAACCCAATAGAACCAGAATCCAATAGAACACATTTGGGATGAACTAAAGCAGAGACTGAGTGCCAGGCCTTCCCCGACCAACACCAGCGTGTGACCAATGCGATTGTCAAAAATGTCTAAATACACTCCTCAACCTTACCCACAGCCTGCCCATGTGAGTTGACGTATTAACTGCAAAATGTGGACCAATATATTATTGAACCCTATAGTAAGGAATAGGATGTCAATTCAGGTTATATGTGAGTCAAGGCAGGTTAGCAAATACTTTTGGTAAGATAATGTATGTTAGAGTAGTTCAACGAAATTCAAATTCAAATATGAGGTGAACACTCCTAAGCCAATCAGGGAGGGGGAAAGGTGGTTCAAGAAAACAGTGCACAATAGCGTCTAGAAGCATCTTACATAGTCTGCTTTGCAGTGAACGGGGCCATACTATGCTCAAGAATTGCGTTATCAACTCTGAGTGCCCATGTGCCAGACCAGATACCAGTACCAGTACATCTTGCACTACTGTATGTGCAGGCTTGTTTTTTATTTTGGATGAACGATGTAAGGCCCACCACAGTATAGAAAATCCCCTGTTGACATGACATCATCTGGGCCTGGGAACAAAGGGATGTACAGTATGTAGCTTATGCCATTTCTTTTCGGCTACTGTGCAACAATAGACAGGAGTTGGGGATGTACGTAGCGTGCGTACATATTTCATGGCTTTTTTGAGAACTATTCTTGTGTGTGTGTGTGTGTGTGTGTGTGTGTGTGTGTGTGTGTGTGTGTGTGTGTGTGTGTGTGTGTGTGTGTGTGTGTGTGTGCGTGTGTGTGTGTGTGCAAGGTCACATTGTGGCTATCAGTGAAAATGCTTTACCTGCAGTATTCTTCTGAGCGGATTCTCAGCTGCAGGCATATAACTGCCCTCGTGTGAGGCACTTGGATTCTCTACGCCCACTCCATCTGCATTCGGAATCATGGGAGACAGAGAGAGAGAGAGAGAGAGAGAGAGAGAGAGAGAGAGAGAGAGAGATAGAGAGAGAGAGAGAGAGGGATGGGGCGTCGGATGAGCTCCACGATGCCACCACCACCACTACAGCAGCACATGGAGTTACTGTATTATTTTTAGGGATGTTCTCTCTCTCTCTCTCTCTCTCTCTCTCTCTCTCTCACACACACACACACACACACACACACACACACACACACACACACACACACACACACACACACACACACACACACACACACACACACACACACACACACACACACACACACACACACACACACACACACACACACACACACACATTCCGGCTGTCTCTTAGCAAAACAACCTGGTCTGCGTTTCCTTTGATAGCCCCTATGCATATCTGGAGCTGTGTGGGGCTCGTAAAACATTATGTGCGGGGGACATAAAGTAACGGTGGCGCTGGTGGTGGTAATTCCCGCTTGGATGATGGTTCCATGTGCATGCATGAGAGTGAGATCTGTGTGCCCTTGTCACAGTGCTACAGCGCAGGGGCCTGATGGGTTATCTCATTACTGAGAGAGGTATCGGGAGGTGAGCAAGGTGTGAGGTTGTGACAACACAAATAGTCTTTGGGGTTAAGAGACCGCGTGCGTTCACATGAGGACTATGATTCATCAGAACTTTCACGTAGACACATTTAGAACAAATCATGTCATGGCTAAGTGAGCTCATCCGCACACTCATACACACAGGAGTGGTTTTTTGAAAAGAGCTTGTTTACGATCTCTGTGTAGGAGGCGGCGTGGACTGAGTGCTGCCTGACAGCAAGAGAATATCCTTTTAAAACAGCATGCTTTATTTCGAAAATCATGTAATATAAGTGAAGAGTTTGTTGCAAAACGTTGTATATCCATTTTGGAGAATGTTGGGAAATAGACATTTTTGTATTCCATTGCAATACATTGCAAAAATACATTTATAAAGGTTTAAAAAGTATGTTCTCACAATATTTGAATGGCAAGAATTCACACATATGTGATAGGACTTCTGAACAGTCCTTTCCAATATTAAAATGCAGAAGTCAAAAATGGTGGATACACCATTTTGCAACGAAACTCTTCTAGTGATTTTCTCAGGAAACTTGTTACTGACCTGTTCTGATACGGATAGCTTGATACTGGGGGACCTCTGAACTGTATAAGACACAAAAATGAAGACAGATGTTATATGCTTTTAGTTTGAAAATGACAGTGTAAATTCAGACAGTATGTCTTCTCAAAGCAAATGAAAGGAGTCATAGACTGGCAGACAAGAAAACACAAACCAGGAGCATTTACAGTAAACCTTTGTCTCTAGATATTTTCAGTGAGTGCTCTCAATTGTCTTCTTGTTTACCAGAGTGAGTGAGTGAATGAGTAAGTGTTTTACCACCCATAAGGCTGCCAGGGACAGCAGAGTAGGGGACCAATGTGGCTCAAGTAAACAGTACACTTCAACATATCCAAGAAGCATAGTGAATTATTTTGCACAGTAGGTTTTGCACAGTAAATTAGTGTTCTGTGTGTGTGTGTGTGTGTGTGTGTGTGTGTGTGTGTGTGTGTGTGTGTGTGTGTGTGTGTGTGTGTGTGTGTGTGTGTGTGTGTGTGTGTGTGTGTGTGTGTGTGTGCATGCGCGTGTGTTTGTTTGTTTGTTTGTTTGTTTGTGTGTGTGTGTGTGTGTGTGTGAGAGAGAGAGAGAGAGAGAGAGAGAGAGAGAGAGAGAGAGAGAGAGAGGAAGAGGGAGAAAAAAAGAGAGAGGAGAGAATGGAGAGGGAAAGAGAGAAAGTGTATATACGTGCGTGGCGTGTGCATTCATGCATGCGCGCATATGATTGTGTGTATGAGTAGTACATCACTACATGAATGTGTATATCTGTATCAAAAACAGCCCAAGCCAGCTCTCGTCTCATCCCTTCCCGCCATTCCACCATCTTGCACCCAGCCCAACTAGCCTGTTCGTTCCTTCTCTTCATATGCAGCAACTTCTAAGATTATCCCAAGACAAACCGTTTAAACATCTAATCATAATGAGCTTTGTGGGGGTTATTCTAATACCTGATTAGAAGTCTGACTCTTTGCTTGTTCAGATCAGGAGGAGTTTCAGCGCTCTCTCTGCAGCTCTACCGTGTCTTCTCACGGCTTTGGGGACAGTTAAAACAAGGCCAAGAGAGACCCATGTGCCAAGGTCAGTGGAGGGGTCAGAGGTCAGAGGGGAAGAGAACCCCAAGCAAACGTCCAGTTTACTATCTGGATGCTGCAGTTTGTTGACTACCAAGGGCCAACAACCGTCTCAGTCTTTCTTGTACTTAGTTTAGAGCTCTTTAAACTCCTCCCTACCTTACATAAATCCAATATGGTGGTAGGGCTCTATGGAAGTCCTCCATGCATCTCTTAAAATACCATGGGGCATTATGTACGGTATGTTTATAATGTTCATCATTTTCCTCTTTCCAGAAAACATAAGACCTTCGAAAACAGCCTATGAGGCCTAGTCCAACTGGATGATTGCTCAACTGGCTGATAAGACCAGCACTCGTGATGATACATGATTAATGAAGTCCACGAAGGCTCATCAAGATTTTATCAGTCACAATCTGCATACTACGTACTACCAAGCAAGTCCACCCGCCTCTCCAGCCAAGTAATAACAGCAGCAGTATGATGCCTAGTGGTCCCATGGCTGTGGCGATGGTACACCCTTATAAAATTAGTCCTTGGGCCATTTCTCCCTACAAAAATGTCAATTATTCTAATATTGCATTTATTCTGGAAATGCCGTACGTTCTATACATATTCCTGTCAGCTTTTTGCACCTCTGATTAGATGCTAAATTACATTTCGCTACTATCCTTATATGTGAAATAGCAATAAAATGTAATGTAATGTAATCTAATCTGATTTTTATCTAATCTAATATAGTATCAACAACCTGTTCAACCACAGAAAACATGACACTCGGGTGGGCAGGCACCAATTGCAAGCCAGTGTGAAATAACTCTCTCCCTTTTGTTCTTATGCCAGTTTACTGAGGTCAGCAGCTGAGGACTGCTGCTGGCATTGGTTATGCCTGGACAGAGCCAGTGCTAAGAGCTGAACATAGCATATATGTAATAGACTAAAAAAAACTATACTCTCTCACTATGTCTTCATCTCACTCTGCTAATGTGGTGTGTCGTTAATGCCTTCAATTTTATTTGCCTACAGTACATTTTACAGTGTTGATTCGGCACCTAGAGAGTAGGACCAATGCCACTAGTCTCATGTTTGACTCTTGGAGTGTTGTTTTAACACTGCAAGATCTACTGTAGCTGCACATCTTCCTTTTCCTTTTTTTCCATTCGTATCGTAGCGTAGTGTATGTAGGCCATACGTCTGCAAGTATGTGCTGCCATTAGGCCTATATCCAATAGCAGGTTAGGTAATCCGATGGAATTAAGATTACACACCACAGACTCTTGATGTATTGGCTTTAAAGCACTGGGAACACAGTGTGAAACAACTGACCACAACACTCCTCCCTGGTCAAATGAAGCTTCTACTACTTAGTCATCAGTATAGCATATAGGGGGATATTTGTTTTGTCAGTGTGGAGTGCAAAAAAAGATTTAATCTAATATCTAGATATCCTGATGCCGGTAAAGTGTTGCATCACTGCAACATTATTTACTGATGTGTAATCGCAGACGAGTAATAACAATAACAAAAATTGATCTGCAGTTTTGAACAGGATTGGAGAGGGATTGTTTTTTGCATAACCTGCCCGTCTGAGCCCACCATCTGCTTTCATGTTGATGAAAATGTGTAATCCCTTTTTCAGGTAATTCAAACTAAACCTTTTGAGTTGACTAATCATCTGTCATAAGAGTTTGTTGAAAAAGTCCTGGCTGTCTATTGTACAGACCTGATATTCAGACTTCTGCTCAACATGTAAATGAAAAAGATGTCCAATCTTAAATAAAACAGTCTTAGTAAACACAGGCTTTGCCAGATTTGTACAAGACAAAGAGGACTGCACACACTTTCCAACTAATATTATTTCATAGGAGGCTGGCATGGAAAGATGAATTCAACTGATGACAACATTCTCTGAACCTGAAAAATCACAACTTTGATCAGCAGTCACTTTCACAATGGAAAATGCTTATTAGCAGAAATGAGATGTGTAACAACGTGAGCAATAGGGAATGATTGCCTTTGGTATTTCTTGCAGAAACGGCAAACAAATACACAAAGAAAGCAGCCGGGCAGCAAACATGCCATGAGACACTGTCAATGTTCAGGTGCTGGCTAAGCCCAAGGAACACAAAGAAATAATAAATATTACTGAGTACGGAGCCATACGTCATAGAAAATAGGCATCAAATTATCCATCATTTGTTTTAATCTCGTCCTGAAAAGAGCACTGTCCAGGAATAAAGCAGTGACATCATAAGTGTTTTTCCAAGAGCCCTGATGTTTACCAAAACAACCTATTCCATCAGTCCAGAATGCAGGCCGTCTAAACAGTGCCATTGCAACACATCGCAAGAGTACCATCTATATACACTGAATCCAACAGACACACACACAAGCACTGAATATGATGTCTCTCGTGTCTCTTTGTCATATAGCCATATCACACAATGGGCTTGCAGTTACAGTGAGACACACACAGGGGAGAGACATCCATCCCATTCATTCTATTTCTGGTGGTTGCTCCACTCCTCCTCCTCCTCCCCCCCACTCTCTATGCATATATGGATGAACAATACACATCCGACAATCTCTCACACTTCTTATTTCAAGCATTTTTCCCTCAATCCCTCTGTCTTGCAGGCTTGTTTCCTCATGATCCCAGCCCCACCATGGTAAGAGAAGCATCTACGGTAGCCAGAGAGAGCCCTAGAACTGCACAGCATCACTGCTGGCCATCCGTATAGAAGGCGAGCAGAGCAGAGCAGAGACTGAAATAGGAGCAGCAGCAGCACCAGCAGCAGTGGCGGCAGGCGGCAGGCAGCAGCGGCGGCAGCAGGAGCACCTTACCTTTTGTCCAGGATTGCAGGCACTTGATCAAAGGGCAAGGTTAGTTGCATAAAAACAAAAGACAGGAGTGCAAAAAGGAGAAAAACACTGTGTTTAGCCATTGAGACAATCCAGAGGAGACTGCCAGAGACGAGGTCTGCTTCATAATCTGCTCTGGTAGCATATCCCTAAACCTGAGCCTTGGCTGGGTGACGAGCGGCGGTGACAGCCAATGCGCTCAGCCGGGCTGGGGATAATCGTGCGTCACACACCACGCAGCCCCCCTTCATTCTTGCTGCCTTGCTGTGCCCCACCCACCACTCCGCTGTCTCACTGCCTTTACTCTCTCTCTCTCTCTCTCTCTCTCTCTCTCTCTCTCTCTCTCTCTCTCTCTCTCTCTCTCTCTCTCTCTCTCTCTCTCTCTCTTCATGAAAACATAGCCTCTGGTAAATCTGAAACTTCTGCTATTTAACCTTCATTATGCACATCTTTATTTGCAAGAGGGGGAAAAATCCTATTGGTTTGCTTTTAATCACCGCTGATGTCAGATTGCTTCTGACTGAGTGGTAGAGATAAGAACGTCTGGTCTGAGAGATGCAATGTGATGATGGCATGGCATGACCTAAATTCCCTGTTCCATGGCCAATGATCACTATAAAACTCATTCATACGAGCTATGCATGTGATATAAAAAGAACCCCCCCTGAGCACTGACATGGTTTAAACACACACACACACACACACACACACACACACACACACACACACACACACACACACACACACACACACACACACACACACACACACAAATAAAAAGAAAACAATATGAAAAGGGGGTGGGGGTGCAAGCACACATTCTCAAGTATCTCGTCTGTGAGTCAGATGATGTTGAATCATTTCAACGTTTATTTCTGGCCTGCCTTTTTTCTATCGTGAAACTGCCAGGGCAGCTTATCTTCTATTCCTATGCATACCATTACAGTACATCCACAATAACATCCGCTAAAGGCAACAGTTACAAAGTAGCATGCCTGCTGATAACATCACAGCCCAGTAGCCGAGGCAATGCGGTCCCAGCTGTTTCATAAGCCATAGTACTGGGCGTGATTTTTATCATTCAGTTTAAATAAACAAAAGACCACTGGGTGTGCTGTGACGTCGTAGGCTACAACACATTGGGATCTGTTTGATCCGGTGCTAATAAAATATACTCGCTCTCTCTATAGGGCGCTTCGTCACGCAAGACAAAGGAACAACTGCATGGGCAGTCGCAGCAACATGCCTGGATTACAGTGCAGCACAACTAAAATGGGGCAGCTGAGGAAGAGGAGAAGCGCTGCAATGGCTTTCTGCATCTTGTGGCATCTCTGTATTGATGCACTGACTTGTAAGAGCAACATACCGTACAGCTTGTGAAGCCGCCTAGTGGCCAACGCTGGTAGGTTCGCCTGTAAACAGCATCAGCAGCATATCTCCCATCAAAAAACGCCTGCGCGATCGTTGTTCATTTTTGAATGTACTACATGCATCGACGCAAGAACCGGTTGTTCCAATGCCATCGCCAAATAAACATGCTGTTGTTGTATGTGATTTTGCAAACACGTGAAATAACTTCTTGCCAGCATGATTTCATGATCTCCGCGTTCTGACCTATCAGCGCACTCGCACGTCTCAGTTTACTATTTCTATGGCAACACATGTGTTTACTCTCTTGCCCCGATGACTCGCCTGAGGAACGTAAAGACCAATGTTGTCACTGCTCTTCTACCATAAATGTATATTTTACGTGTTACTGAACACACAAATCATTTTCCGGTTATATCAGTAAGAAGGTAAGATATGAAATTAGCTGACAATTTTGATTAACAGGTGGCCAGCAAATCAATAGCGTTGCGGGCCTAGTTATCGACCTACATTCTGAAATGTTCATTTATTTGAGCGCATTAGTTTTGCATTTTATGGTTTTCCATTTTCTACTTTGTGAAGTTGGTTTTGGAATGCCTACCTCCACTGGAGGATTGAAGTCATCGATTGAGGATGGCATCCACCGATACACCGTGCTCCCACCTATCCCAACCGGGCCTTTGCAGAATGGTGCGTCTGAGGTACCTCCACAGAGGCTGGCAAGGCAGAGGAAACTTCTGCGACACAGGAGAATTAAAGATTACCAACAGGAGCTGCAAAAAATCATGTAAGAGCGAAGCATGCACGTATACCTAGAATTGCAAGTGCACTTGTCTGCAATGACTGCACATTCGTGCATTTAGGTAGTGTGGAAAAAGTAGGTGAACAGATCTGTGAATTTCCAGGATGGACAATGCAATGGAGGCCTACAGACAAGCTTCTGATAACCCATGCTGTGATCCTGAGCCTGTGGACATCCCGATGACCAGCTCGGTATAATAACTATTCTAAACACCTTTCCTTCCCCCACCTTTAAAATTTTGCATTTACCAAAGGAGACTACACACTTTATTTAAACGTCATTTCTTTTCTTTTTAACAGAAACAAGTTGAAAGCAGGAGAGTAAGTAAAAATTCTTATTTTGCGTTAGTAAATAGGAAACACATAAAAGAGTGTATAGAGTACACATAAAAGCTTTGGTGTTCAACAGAATAAGAAAACATTTGCATTTTTGCCCCATCATTATGCAGAACTATATGTTCCTGAAGCAATGCGTGGAGGCCAGCCCCATAGTACCCATCCAGCAGGAGTGGCTGGACGCCATGTTGATGCGCGTGCCGCCTCAGCTGCGGCAGCGGCCTGGCCACCAGGAGCTGCTAGAGGAGCTGTGCAAGGAGGTCAGCGACAACTTCATGAAGGGCATGGTCCAGCACACAGGTAAACAGCACCATGGCATGCCAGCTGGGCTGGGACCAGAGACCCACCCCGGCATCTTTAGTTCTAACTGGCCCCACATAGTACAAAGTACAAGCCATTTTCGTAGTCTATCTTTGTGGGCAGTCATGGGTAAGCGGTAAGGGCGTCAGATTTGTATCCTAAAGGTTGCTGGTTCGACTCCCGACCCGCCAGATTGGTGGGGGGAGTAATCAACCAGTGCTCTCCCCCTTCCTCTTCCATGACTGAGGTACCCTGAGCATGGTACCGTCCCGCCGCACTGCTCCCTAGGGGTGCCATTGAGGGCTGCCCCTTTGCACGTAAGGTATAAATGCAATTTCATTGTGTGCAGTGTGCACTTGTGTGCTGTGGAGTGCTGTGTCACAATGACAATGGGAGTTGGAGTTTCTCAATGGGCTTTCACTTCACTTCACTCCACTTCACTTCCTCAGTCTCCTGTCCATGCGGCTGCCCCTTCTAAACTGAGTGCCCGACCCTAAGAAAGAAAAACGCAATAAAACAAAACAAACCCTGCATGCCAGTTACCAGTCCTGCCCTGCATGCCAGTTACCAGTCCTGCCCTGCATGCCAGTTACCAGTCCTGCCCTGCATGCCAGTTACCAGTCCTGCCCTGCATGCCAGTTACCAGTCAGGCCCTGCATGCCAGATTACCAGTCCGGCCCTGCATGCCAGGGTCTAGCAGGCAGGTAAGCACCACACCAGAGCAGCTGTGGGCTTATGTGGGCTTCAAATCGCATACCAGTTGGAAGCTTCTTAAGATAAAAGCATCAGGTAAGTGTAATGTTATGGGGAAGGCTTTGGCATACATGCAAGTACGGCTTGGCATAGGAGATTAGTCCACCTCCCACCCTACACCTGGAAAAGATATTCTACTGATTGAACTGGCTGGTTTTGAACTAGTGTGCCTCACTTTGAACTTTGTGTGCCTCACAAATGAGTTGCTGTAAGGTTGTGTGTTGGAGACTGGATGTGGACTTGGTGGTTACACTGGCAAGCATGAACACCTGAGGAGACCCTTAGGAGCTGTTCCCACGTAGCAGGATATTTTTGAATATGGATATTTTTTTCTCCTGGTTACATTGGTTTTGGCCTTCCGTTTCCACGCAAGCAGATTTTTAAAACCCACATATCAAAAATCCTGCTTCAAAAATATCCCAGTTAGGGAGCTAAAATGCACCCGTTACAATGGAGTTTTTATTTTTATCCCCATGTTGTGTTTCCACCTAAACAGGGGAAAAAAATACCCACATAAAAAATATCCTGCTACGTGGAAACAGCACCTTAGAGCTTTTGTCTTGTCAGCTCTCAGAGCTCAGGGAAATATACACACAAATTTCGTGTTGACAGGGCATGCTGCAATATTTATCAGGATCAATGGCGTGTTTTTGGGCTCAGACATCCGGTGGTACAACCACAGCTAATACCCATAACTTAATTAGTAATGGGCAATTACTGTACTGTAATTAAGTATGGCAGGTAGCAGGCTTCGATCAGGTTTCTTGATTATTTTGAGAGTGCAGGCCCAAATAAAATACTTAGAATCAAAGAAAAGGGGGCGCACCCTGCATCAAACGGTTTTCTTTATTTTTGTACACAGACTCGTTTCGGCGTGTGTCTTCCTCAGTACTGTAATTAATACATGTATGCTTCTTAGATAATCAACTAAAAGCAAAGTAATAATTATTTACCCCATGCAGTAGTGGCATTAGCTGTGGCTGCAACATCCTGACGTGTGATACAACTAAAACGCTGTTGACCCATCACCATTTGTCATTTTATTGAATTTTGTTATTCTGTTCACAAGTCAGGATTATTTGGCTAGCAATTGTTCTGATCTGTCTAAACTGTTGTCAGGTATATTCATCTGATGTGTTTTGTCTTTCCAGTGAACACTGTCCTTCAGAAACCTGACATGAAAGGAAATCAGCTAGAAAGACCAGGGCAACTCGTAGAACCAAAGTGAGTGTATGTGCATGTGCATGTGCTCTGCATACTGTGTTAGGCCTGGGCTATTATTAAGGGGGAAAAACATTACAGTCAGTTGACAAAGATATTCTATTAATTATCTATCATTATTATATGGTTGTGACGTCATCTGTCGAATGCTCCATTCATTTCAACGGGGCTCCCCAACGTTCGGACGTCTGTTATTTTTCGATAACGGACGGGTTGGTCTATAACAGACCGCTGTCAATGGCAACAAGACTTTTCACTGCTAAAGCGACTTTTCAACAAGACTCTAATCAGCTGCTGTGATAGACAGCACCCGTTGTCCTGGCTACCGCTGTCAATGGCAACAAGACGTTCACTGCTAAAGCCACTGGCTTGTATACAAGTCAGTGGCTAAAGCGAATGTTTCATATCACTTCGCAGGGGGTCCGGTCTTTTGTCACTCTAATCAGCTGCTGTGATAGACAACACCTGTTGTCCTGGCTACCTAGCTGTTGCCTAGCGGTGTTCCACAACGGCACTGTTTTGTTTTGCGCAGCAACAATCTTAACATTAAATAGGCCTAAAGAAATGTCCCCGCCATGTGTGAATCATTTAAGTATATCCATATAATAAGCGGGTTAACTTTCGGCGAGTCGGTCGCTTTGTGGAATAGCAGCACTTCAGAGAGAACAAGACCCCTCCGCTCCGCGTCGGGGTCTAAAGATTCTCTCTGTCGTGCTGCTATTCCACGGTAGCGACCTTCTCGCCGAACGTTAACCCTTACTTAATCTGTTAACTATTAACAACTCATCGTTTTTTTTTTTTTTTTATAAATGCTGTTATTACTCTAGTTCATTTGGGAATAGTTTTCTTTATATTCTGTACATTCAACTGTGCATGTTTACCACATAGCACTGTGTTATGTGATTCTGCCCAGCCCCAGTATAGTCAATGAAACACAATTTTTATTAGCAATATGTTGTCCAATGTCCGTGCGTAATTGTGATCGTTCATTGATATTGATCTGTCAATATCAAAATAAGATATCGTTCGTGACAAGTTTTTTCCCCACCATAACCGGCCTGCACTGAACTGTGTCCAGTGATGAGCAACAGAATCTTGTCTATATTACTTGGTCACCAACATCGCTCTACATTGGCATTGGTCCTTCTTCTTTGTTGTTATTCGCAGAGTTCTGGATTTCTCCAGTTCTTGGAGGGACAGCTTTATCAAGAACCGTAAGGAGATGAAGAAGAACCTGCACGTTCTCCATCCCGTCATGAGGATCACGCTGGATATGTGTATCACAACTCTCTCCAATCTGCTGCTGGTTGACCTATCTGACTGCAGGTGTGCCCACTGTTTATTTGTTTGTTTGTCTGTTTGTTTGTTGTTTTTTGTTATTTTTTTGGTTGGGGGGGGGGGGTGCTTCTTTGAAATTGACATACTTTGCCATCATATTTGATACATACTGTTGGTAGATGTAGCGTGATCAGCCATGTTAAGAGAAAGTCTAGGAGGTCTGTCTCCAGCTGAAGTGATACATACAGTTCTGTGGAGATCTGTGGATTCATCTGTGGATGCATTTCTCAAAACCATGGTTTCAAACTACATTAGCTATTTTGTTGGTTAGTGCTTTTTCCCATTCCCATTACTAGCAACTACACTTTTAAGAAACACAGACCGAAACTTGATTTGTACTTAAAGGTCAACTGGGCCCGTTGACTGCATGACCTTGAAGAACAAAGTGGCTCTGGAGTGTGAGAAGGTGGAGGACAAGCTCATGAACACCTGGTTCCCCAAGGTCATCCACCTGCTCACCAGCAAGGACATGGTGCAAGGAGTGAAACAAGACAAGCTGGACTCTTTCTACAACTGTGCCTCTACCCTCATCTCAAACCAGGTGAATACAACAGGGTGTGAAAGTAAATTAAATTGTACCATCACAATCTAATTTAGATATTGAATGACATGGTAGCATAGCGTTGCAATCAATATCTCGTAGAGATAATGTACACATATTTTGCATGCATAAATAGTAGTGGTGTCAACAATAATCAATTCGGCGATGCAATGCAATGCGGGGCATGGGCGATCCAATTCAATGCGGCAATTTTGTCAAGTTTCAATTACTTCCGTGGATATTTCGGGAGCAAATGAATGTTAAATTTAATAAAAGCACTTCAAAGCATTGAAAACTGCAAGACTGATACAGAAAATAGCCAATAAATTGTTGCTCAGTATCTGACTGCTTGTATTGCCTCATCATGACTGATGAAACATTTGCTTTGCTTTCAGTAGAAATGTAATGCATTGCAATACATTGTAAAATTGAATCGGATCGAAAAGAATCGAATCGCTATCTCCTGAATCGTAATCGAATCGAATCGTGAGGGCAGTGCCAATGCACACCACTAATAAATAGCTCAAAACATATTTTGCATGCGTAAATAGCATAGCAGGGCACCGTACTATACAGTTTGTCAGAAGGGGGGAGGGGAGATGTACTGTGGAAATGAGCATATTCCCAAAAATGGTGGACCAGTGACGTGTATACGTTTTGTGGACTGTTCCTTTAACACTAGCTTGACGCTTGTCTTCTACTCCTCTTTCCTGTATAACCCACTCCTGCAGCTGAAGAGCCTGGTGGGGCGCAGCGTGCACGAGTTTGTCAGCCTGTTCAGCCCAGAGAGGGCCTACCAGCTGCCCCTCTTCCGCATGGACCTGACCTTCGACGACGAGAAGATGGAGTTCTACCCGAGCTTCCAGGACCTGGAGGACGCCGTCATGGAGATCCTCAACAAGATCACCAACACCATGCAGGTACCGTAGGTGTCCATGGCCAGAGTGTAGACCAGTGTTTCAAAAAAGGAAGGTCCAAACAGAGGAGAACTAAAAAGAAATAATGTAGGTCCGCAACACTGATCCATGCTTCCAAAAGTGTAATGCCATAACGTTTCGGATAGTCAGGTCTTCATCAAAGTGCACGTGCCATGAAACTTTTTGGAGCATAGAGCAGTGTTGCAGACGATTATTATTTCTTTTCTGGACTATCCTTTCACATACTGTACATAGACCGTTCGTTCTGTGGTGCAGCACCACAGAATGAGAAACGAGCACCAAAAATTGACCTTGCTGCTTCTTCTTCCTCTTCCTTTTGTAATTTTTTTTATTTTAAGAGAGCGATATCAACAGCTGTCCGTGCATGTCAGTTTGGATAAACACGTAACACTTGCACTGGCTTGACAGTCTTGGGGGGTGGGGGGTCAGCACCACACAGTGCCACTTGGTCTTGGAACTACTTGGACATAAACTTGAACTAAGGTTGGACATACAGCCTAGATTAACTGATGTAGCTCAAGTCAAGCATGGAGGGTATTGTTCTGTACAATCAGTGCAAAGGGTATAGATGTTCAGTTAGTTAGATAGAGTATGTAGGCAGCATAAAACAGACATCATTCAAACCTCAACTGTACTAACATGTAAACATACCTGCAAACTCGTCACCTTTTGGTGACAGTCACCTTTTTCCCAGCCAATTAGGTCATTCACGTGAATAGAAATAGAACCCCCGCTGTACACCGTCACCTTTTTTTCTTTGACGAGTTTGCAGGTCTGTGTAAATAAAACAATTTCTGAAATAGGTTCTGTTATGTATAGGGGTTCAGAAAAAACATGCAACGTTTTTACGATGTGCTGTATGTTTCATTGCTCACTCATGACTTAAAAAAAATGTGCTATCTATCTATAATCCATTTGCAGTACAGTACATGTCCGTACTGTATATCAGTGATACTTATACAGCTGCTTCTGTTATCTGTGACAAAAAAAAACGTTTGATCCTTGAAGCACAACTTAAACAAGACAAAAAGGTACATACAGCACAAGAGCGTGAGATGAACTGGCATAGCAAAAAATACAATTAATGGCAGAGTAAGTACATTTTTAGACATCTGACATCATGACATCTTTTTCATATTTATTCAGATATGTTTGGCAAGGCTAGACCATTTCAGACATAAAGAGACATGAATATCATGTTTGGTAAAGAGGCCTTAACTAAAGATGTGTTGTGGACTGAAGATGGTTTGTGGACCTGAAATATGTCTAAAGGTGAAGTTGGAAATGTCATGCCTGTGGAATGTGTTTGGGATGTAGAAGCAGATAGCCAGACAGAGAGACAAACAAACAGAGAGATAGACAGATAGATACATTATTGATTCATTGATTGCTCTAAATCTATCATGCTTATTCATAGTCGTTCAAAAGTGTGAATTGGGACACTTAGTCGCATATGAGCACTGCAAAGACAATCTGTGCTAAAAGGCGTTAAGAGCTCATGACATTTTTGAGCTGTATCATCCTCACATCATGTGCTGAGCTGATTGTGGAAATATCCGGTGACCTTTGCCCCCTACTGAGTATGGCCCCTGATTGAGAGCATGTTTTGCTCAGATATGTGACGGAAATTGTTATGGATGCAAGCTAGCAGAGCTCAGGCCTGTTGGATGTCGGCCCAACTGCGTCCGACCTCTGTTACAGTTGTGTCATGACCAGTGAGGTTTAGGGGTTTGATTGTAACGGATGTCTGCTGGTAGAGCTTGTCAGGGAACGCTAGTGAAACTCCCGAAGTCTTATACAAATACAGTATGTTACTGCTTTGGCTATTAGGTCGCTTCGAAGCACGTCTGCCTCCCGATGCTGAAGTTCCTGTGGCTGTCAGGTTGCGAGTTCAAGATTTGGTCAGGAATTTTCAGGACCTTGGTTACACAGTCATTCATCAGTTTCATCATTCGCTGTTCTAACCACCAATAAGGAAGTCTGCTCTGAATCATCTGGTGAAGCCATGAGTGAAGTTTTTGAAACTGCATTTGATAAATGATTTGCATTTGCTGATAAATGGTTGTTCATTTGTTTCTAGTCTAACTGACAAAAAAAATCACACCTACACAGCAGTACAGTAGATAGCTTATCACTGCTGGTCATACCTGAGACAACATTTATTTAGTTGAACACTCCTTTTTTCCCCAAACATACATAAGGCGGTGTTCAGTACAGGTTTGCTCAGACGTGCGCTCCATACTCATTCAAAGGTTGTTCTCACCTTCAGTTTCAGCACAAGGTAAGCACCATGTTTTACTGTCAAACAGCCTAAGATGTTGTATTAAGTAAAATTAACAATACATGTCTGATGTGATGTGCCAATCATGCGATGAAGACAGCAGTGTGTATGTAAATACAGACAGAGATTTGGAAGTATGTACAGTAGATGTAGATATGTAGTACATTTACAGATGTACATTTGAATACAAGACATCTAATGTTAGCTGGCATCTAGATAAGACAAATACACCTGACATCGACAGAAAGGGAGATTGGATTCTTGGTTTAAGATTTGTACATTTGTACATTTGTAGAGTAGGGTGTCATGTGAAAATGAATGTGAAAATGAAATTGATTTTTTTTTTCAGGATTGTAGCACATGAGGAACATGAGCGGCAAACTGCTTTTGGTAGTCTTTTCCACTCTACTGCTCACGTAAGTATGGCATGCATTCTGCTTTACCCTTAATGTACTATAAGAAACACATACTACCAAGCACTGTCAAGTCAAGCATACCAGGGGCAAATGAGTTGAACGACGCTGCAATCTGCTTGGTGTGTGTGTGTGTGTGTGTGTGTGTGTGTGTGTGTGTGTGTGTGTGTGTGTGTGTGTGTGTGTGTGGTTTGGGCTGTCAACAAATGACACATGACATGTGCTGTACTTACACATGACAGACTACATCATTCATTAGGAACTTAGGCACATGATGTCATGAACAGTATTAATAGGAGCAAAAGAAGGCAACACACACACAAAATCATTACATTCAAACTTATGTAACTTATGGTTTGATATGGTTTTACATGATTCGATTAGTTGAATTGGCTATAGATTGTTTTGTATTCATTGTGTTCTAAAGACTGTATTTTAATAGAAATACAAAATTATTGCGTTGTGACTCGTGTGTAGGTGTGTGTTCAAAACAATATTTGAGCACCATGTGATCATATTCTCAGAGTGAAAAAAAATAACATCAATCTCATTGCTTACTATGACAGGGCATACAGTGATGACCAGTCATTTAATGATGATCCAAAGCTCAAGATACCACAGCCGTACGTCTGGATGAAGTCCATCGACGACAACAAGTTGCTCACCACCATCACCATCCCTGGCACCCATGATACCATGGCCCTTCATGGCCCTCCTAAGCCCATAGACTACGCCACCTGCCAGGCATGGGCACTGGAAGACCAACTCAAGGCCGGCATACGCTATCTAGACCTCAGGGTCAACAAGAACCTTGAAATTGTGCACGGAATCATTCCGCAAAAAGTCACGTTCCCTGAAGTGTTGAACATTGTGCAGAGTTTTCTAAACCAACACAAGAGTGAGGGGGTTTTGATGAGGGTGAAGCCAGAGGGCAACAACAAAGACAAGAGCAGCGTTCAAACGCAAATCCAAAATGTCATTAAAGGCCATCAAAACATCTGGGTCAAGTCAGACATACCGACCATGGGCGAGGCGAGAGGCAAGGTTATTCTCTTACAGAAAAATGAATTCACGCTAGGCGTTCCGACTTTTGGCACTGATGGGCCTGATGATTACATAGTGACAGACCTGGACGCTAAAAAGAGGAAAATTAAGCAGCATCTGGCTGAGGCTGCTGGGAAATGCGGTTTTAAGCAGGTGGTCCTGTCTTACTCAAGTGGCACTGGTCTACCCAAACTTAAACCTTTAACACCAAGAAAAATAGCGAAAGACGTAAACCCTTGGTTAAATGGTCACCTGAAAGAACTTCATGCTCCCTGTTATGGAGTCATTGCCATGGATTTCCCTGGCCTTGACCTCATCAAAACAACAGCGGAGAAGAATATACAGAAGATTACAAAGACCAAGAAGAATATGATTTTTTCTATGTGAAGCAATGCAAAAAGAAGATGATCTTTGTCAGTGAGTGTGATGCATAGATACAAATCCTTTTGCATGTACTGTACAATCCCACCAAATTGATGTTTCTCATGTTTATCATTGTATTGAGCAATGGAAAGATACCATTGAAAGTCATGTCAGACACCTCATGTCAGTGGTGAACATAATAAAGTGTAGTATTCTGCAGTGGATTTTCGTCTAAATAAGTAACATGACCTTTGTTGGTATTCATAATTTATCATATTTAGCGTCTGCTAAAATCAAAATATCCAAAAATGCATAGCGTGACATTCTCATACATACAGGCATTCTCATGCACACGACCTCCTCATACATGCACTGTATTCTGTCTATGGATTGGCAGTCATGTCACTTAAAGGTCAGTGAACAGCATTCTGCCCTCAGCCTTACAGCTGTTTTTTTGTCGCTGTTATAAAGTGAAACCAGAATTAAAATAATTTAATGCCATCCAATCTGGCCTCTATCCTTGGGGCCAATCAAGTAAATGAGGAAATGAAATGCACAGACAATGAAAAGGTCACGCTCATCTCACTTCGTTCATCCAACCTGAATTGACACGATACATGCTCAATTTCAAATGCTTCAAGACTTCACCCAGAGCTGAGGAAAACAACACTTTAAAAAATGTCTTCATACAGTGCATTTCCATGATACTGAATCATCAGTCTCACTAAATGTGCTGCATATAAAATACAAAGTAGTTGCAACAGGTCTTCTACCCCTAGCCCTATGCCTTCCCCTAGGCCCTCGTCCCTTCACACGGAGCAGCAAGGGGTAGGGCTGGAAACACAACCCCTCTGAATTGAGACACCCCTTCAACAATCAAGGAATGACTCTCATAGCATTCAAAACCAGCCTCTCTATGGCTAAACCAACTGTAATGCTTGTAATCACTCTGGTAACAATTAAAATAAGGACAACGGTGTTGCAAGACCCTCGCAAGTCCTCAAGCGCATTTCATGGAGAAAATGACCAATACACATTGGGACAATGTTAAACTTAGTACAATGCAACAATTATTACAAATGCACAGCCATAAATTACGGCGAAAATTATTTATATTTGTGTGCTTTCATGGATGCCACTTTTTTTTTTAAAAAGGCATTCGCAATGCATTTGGGGAAAATGGTCTTACCCCTCTGTTTGAAGTGTGCCTCTGGAATATCTCCGTTTGAAGGGGTTGAAAGCCCTTCCCTTTACCCCTACCCCTCTGTCTCAATGTGAATTGGGACAGCAATACCTCTACAAGTGAATGCGAAAAACAGAAGGGAAGGGGAAAGGCGAAGGCCTAAGGGGTGAAAAGTGCATTGAAAAGTGCAATGAAAACACTAAAACGTGCAACAAATATACCCCACCCAATCCCATCGCAAGGGCAATCTCAAATCAATCAATCTCAAATCAAATTATACATTTCTGTGTGTGCCTTGCAGAAAGTTCAAACGGTTCAGTCTTGGCTGGGGGAAGCCAACTCCTCCATGGTGGATGCCCGCGTGGCAGAGCATGTGCTAGTCTGGGCTGAGAAGACGGTTAGAGGTGCAGTACGTAAACATCTGGAGGAGCCCAACGAACACTTTCAACACTATGGTAAGGCTCAAGGGATCGTTAATGAGTGGATGCACACGTGCAATCGCCTGGTTAACACCAGATGTCCTCCTAAGTGAGATAGTTTGGAGGCTACCTTTACAATTTCTCGTACCCATGGCCCATGGCCATAACGGTGGCAGTTTATTGGGTGTTATGCATGTGTCATTTGGCATATATATACGTAGCCCATTGCCAATCATGTCAGTTGTAGCTATTCAAACAAACTGCAGCCATTGCCTTTCAGCCTCTCCTCGCTCTCCGGTTGGAGATCAGGATCAAGATCTGGAACCCTCGCTGAGGGATAGAATCCATGCTGTCTTTCAGATCTGAACGATTGTGCAAAGCAGCATGGGTTTTCCCAGGCTAAACATGCAGGCTACTGCATACTAGACCATAGCAAAGATTGTATATACAGAGATACGCCAACGTAATACTTTGCTATGGGTGCCCGTCCAACCTGAACAGGTCTGTTTAAAGGGACGTTTGGCACCCGCTTGGCCTGAAATAAAAAGTTAGTTTTTCCTCAAAATTCAAACAATAGGCCTACAAGCTTTGCTTGATCATAGATTTGAGTACACCTAGACCCTCAACAACCCCATGAAGTTACAATTTTCGATTTCTTGTATAGAATCCATGCGTCTCATTCATTTCAATCGAATGGTCCTTAGGTTTGCATAAAGGGGGATTTCCCCCCTCCCCTTTGCAAAACAAGCACTCAAAAACAATGGCCTTTGGTACCTCTCTCTTTTCGAGTCTCTCTGACCATAGCGGCATACAGTGGGGAGAAGGTTGGGTCTGTAGACTTATGCTAAAAAAAATGAGGCTACAGTAGACACTTAAATTTTATCGTCCTCCTTGCCAGGCTACATTTGTGTGCTTTATTTTCACTCATTTCAGCATGATAAAAAACAACCATGTATTTGCATTTTATCTGTAACACAAACTAGTGCATCATATGGATGTCTTAATTTTGTGTGAAAATAGCCGTAAAAATGTTTCTCATGAACCCAGTTTTAGTAATACGGCAACAATGCCATCCCCCTGTCTATTTCTGCAGTGAAGAGCTACGACTGGTTGGTCAATGGCACAGCACAAGCTGAAGTTGACCAGTTCATGATGGAAGAGCACACTTTTGATGAGTACGCTATGGTAAAACCAATGAAGACTTTTGATCATCTGTTTAGTGCAGTCACTTGTGTTAGAAAAAGAAAGAAAGGTGGCATGGTTTTTACTTGACCACTCATATTGGTATCGAAAAGGATTTGTAAACTTTTCTTCAGCGCAAGTTTCTCATCTTAGCCTTATCCATTAATCAATGACACAGCTTACTATTTTCCACCGATTTGACATTGGATTCCTGATTTGATGTGTCTGTTAGCAAGTGGAAGTTTTTAGGAAGCTGTCTAGAGAGATGTTCAGCCTTCCCTCGGTGGCTCACTTTGCCATGGTGCGTCTGGACTGTGACGAGCTGAAACAGGGCCTGGCTAAGAAGGCTAACGCCTTTGGAAAGGTGCTCCTGGAGAGACTCATCACCACACACCGTGCCCACTGTCGCAAGTAAGAGCACCATGCTCACTGTCGTGAGTAAGATCAATTGGGATTTTACACACCATTGCTTGCTGTCACAAAAAATATGATCATTCTTGGTGTTTTTTTCTATATTAGTCTGGTAAAGCATGACAGACACATTGTGCCCAGTTGTAAAGACAGTATGTAACCAGCAACTGAATAGATGTAGCTGACAGGTGTTCGAATGTAAATGTTGGAATTGTAGATGTTATATCTAATCATCAAAGATTGTACATGTCCTCTATCCTTACAAATCTGCAATAGAGTCTTCATGATTAACCCTCCCCCCCTTTATCCAAGTATATGCAAGGAGTTTGAAACCATTCGGGAGACCGCATTAAAAGTCCCCGAGACAACGGAGGACATAACCGAGATGATTACTTACATCGAACATGTGAAGACTAAGGGGATTGAGGAGCTCAATGCCAAGATTATGGTGCGTGATACTGCTGAATATTACCCAGTCATGTAACATCAGTCTTTGGAAGACCATTTGCCTGGCAGAAAATAATGTTGAAGCTCTTTGTTTTCTATGGCAGGAAACACAGCACAGGCTGAATTACTTACTGGACGTGCACATGTTTAGCAAGGAGGACCTCGACCTGAACTCAATGGTGCTCGTATGGCCCCAAAACATCCTGCCGATCTTCGAGCTTAACCGTGAGGTACAGTCTTTACAAGTGTTTTCAGTCAGTCATAAGACCCACCTTTTGCAGCGTGGTGATGAAGTGTTTTTGTAAATCTGTCTGTTGTTGATCAATCAGCTGTTGCCCTAGCAAAACCTGAGTTGTATAAAGTAGAAGTGGAAGTACTCTTACAGATATAATTAAAACACTAGTGGTGTAATATTTAGTGGTGTGGATCGGCACTGCCCTCACGATCCGATTCGATCACGATTCGGGAGGTAGTAGATCCGATTCGATTCGATTCTATTAGATCCAATCCGATTCGATTCAATTCTGCAATGCATTGCAATGCATTACATTTCTACTGAACGCAAAGCAAATGTTCAGCCATGATGAGGAAATACAAGTAGTCAGATACTGAGCAACAATTTATTGGCTGTTTTCTGTATCAGTCTGTATCACTCTTGCAATGTTTTGAAGTGCTTTTATTTAATTTAACATTCATTTGCTCCCGAAATATCGATGGAAGTAATTGAAACTTAAAAAAACAACCATGTAATATCATACCACTAGTGTTGTAATTATATTTGTAAGAATACTTCTACTTTATACAGCTCTGAGCAAAACAGCATGTTTGAAGTCACTATAAATTGCAGGACTGTAGTAGGCTTGTGAAATGTGAACATAGTATCCCAGTAACATGAAATTTCAGTTTGATCTTTGAACTATTCACGGTAGCATCAGGAGGAATTATTTATTTTAATTTAGTTGTGTTGTAGAAAAACTACACTTGTATCATACTTTTACATTCGTATAGTTTTTTTTCGTTTCATTCGAGGTTTTACAACGTTAACTACGTAAACTATAAAACCCTGAATCTGGGGCATATCTGCCATATCATTTAGCACTGTAATCAGTGAAATGGCCTAACACAGCAACTCGGCAAACATTTTAGAGAAAATATTTTTGACGCAAGTTGACTTAACCTGCCTTACCGTATCACATTCAGTGTAGCCCTTGCATAGCTCTGATCTTGTGATTCTGTGACCTTGTGTTGTGTGGTGTGGTGTTATGGCAGCTGATGGAGAAGGCCAAGCGTAAGGGCGAGCAGGAGCGTCTGTAAAACCCCAGGTTTCAGCTTTTGACCTTGTAACCTTTGACCTTTGACCTTGGCAGCTGATGGAGAAGGCCAAGCGTAAGGGCGAGCAGGAGCTGATGCTGCGGCGGGAGCGGCTCACCATGGAGCTGGAGAAGCTCAGCCGCCGCATGATGGAGTTCGAGGAGTGCTCCGAGCTGGAAATGATGCAGCAGGTGAGGATGAGGAACGGTTCCCTCTGAGGTTGATTGGGATTTTACATGTTGTTTATACTTGTGTGTGTTTGTGTGTGTGTAGCATATAGCACGATTATGGAGGTCGGCCAGTCTGTTGGTTGGTCCGAAACGTAGCTTTTTGGAGGATTTGCACACAACGTAAGGACTGATTCATACACCACGAGTGGGAGGGTTGTGGACACGTGTGGAATGTTTCACACATGCTAACCAATGCCAAAATACAGTATATGTGTATGTTGAGGGTTAGGACTCAAATAATTATATACATAATCTACCAAGCAAATGGTATGAATGGGCCCTGAGTAGGTCTGATGACCTTCTTTTCATGTGTCTTTCTGTCTACTGTATGTGCAGTGCAGTGCTGCTTTCTGGAACATTCACAATTTGTCTCTCTTGAGAATTGTGGCAATTTGCTTTGAATTACAATGATACAAATGCATCAGTTTGCTTTGGTAATCCCCTATCCTTTTTTTGCAGTATGTCAGCGACGTGAGGACAGTTCAGAAGAGGCTGCAGGACGCGGAGGAGGCCATTGTCCTCATCAATGAGGAGGAGAAGCTCTACAAGTGGGACCCCACCACCTACCCCACCGTGGAGGTCATCAAGGAGAGCATCGAGCCTTTCCAGAAGCTCTTTGCTTTGGTGCTCAAGTGGCAGCGGACTGAGAAGAAGTAGGCACACTCGTTAAAGCAATACCAAACCCTTTTTATTTCCAAGCTTGAAGTATTACATTACGTACGTTTATCACCCGGTGATTGGCTGAGCAGGTGTCCATTATTCCCCGAGAACAGGGCACCTATGATGTCATGCGAGCGTGCGGGTGTCTAAGCTGCTTCTTTTCCTAACTTTCTGACGAACTGCCGTTACTAATTCTAAACTGCAGGTTGCTATGGATAAGACCCCAACTTTAATACTATCGCATTTGGTTGTCAAGTAAAAAACCCAGTTG